>NC_089530.1:1236772-1320432 GCF_963924715.1 Thunnus thynnus
AATACTGAACTACTAACAGGTATGTGTGTGTATCAAAGTCTAATATATCATTTTTGTTTCAGTTTATGTATTTTTATTTTTGCTGCATCCCCTATATGTCCATACATGCTCACACTCAACCATATACATGTAACTACATATCCAGACATTGTCATACACTGCTCTGTTGTCCACTCTGGTTTACTGTAATTTTTAATTTTTATAGGTTCTGTTGTGTCAATGTATCTTATGTTCTGTACAGTAATGTTATGTCTGATTGCAATAATAAAAAAAAAGAAAGATAAAGAAATCTCACCAGAGCAGCAGCACACGTATACTTTTCTCATTATTACTTGGTTTCTTGCATATTCATAATATCCAACTTTTAGCTGTAATCTGTGCTTACTGAAAACATCTACATGGTTCAGTCCTCTGTTGTGCTGCTGTTACGTCCATGTCTGGAGTTACGACCACTTGACTGGATTCACTTCATTCTGTGGAGCTGTTGGTGTTTAACCTGTAACAGCCTAGGGAAATTGTGTATGTTGAAAACTTAAACATAAACAATGATATTATTTCTAAATTACCATCCTTGCCTTGATAAACTGAATGAAGAGCACAGCATAATCTGGAGTAAGGCTTTAAACCAGTTCTTTACTTCCTCATAGCTGTGGCTGTCTTTGTACCAGAGCTAATACACAGACAAGGGGGACTTGATCAATCATGTGTATAAAGACATGCAAGTTCCCATCATGTTACTTTTCTTCAAACTAGAAAAGAGAAGGCTTCCAGGAGAGTTTTAACCTACATACAAATAATTTGATGAGTTCAGTGAGCACTCAGCAGGACATTCATTCAACTCATCATATTTCTCTAGAAGGTTTAAAGGGTCAGTTCACCCAAATTATTTTTTCCTGAGTGTAAAAAAATAGAAGAATCTTAACTCGAGGTCCACCTACTAGCTTTTTCCAGAGCTTTTAAGCAGTCGCAGTCTTTGTCTTGCTCCATAATAGTAACTGATCAACAATAAGACTAATCAACAGTAAACTTCATTCTCTGAAGAGGACCATGAGATACAGTTGAAAGCTCCAAAAAAAGATAGTAGGTAGACATTGAAATGAACAAAGCCACTCTAGCTACATTAAGTTTCTGAGAAACACTAGATACTGTGTGATCAAAATGTCTTTACTGCCACACATATGCACCAACTTCACCTCCTCACCTCATATTGTAATTTTTACAGACATTGTGAAGCTGAATGAAAGTGGAAACCAGCCCAGCACAGCCCTGAGGCCTGTTGAGCCACTAAAACTGCCAAGGTTGTGTCACGGTCAAATGACTACCAAAAGTTGATTGACCTTATGACATTTTGTGAGGCACTTAACCGTTTAGCATCAGTAGCATCAATTTGCGCTCATTCACATCATGAGGGTCCTCAAGCCTTCAGTTACCAGTGGCATCCCTGCAGCTCTTTGATCAGCTGAGCACAACCGCACATAATTGAAATATGCAGATCGTTTTTCTTTCTTTCTTTTTCTTAAAGACATGTCCCCTTGTTGAAAGCTGTGCATTCTAAAAGGCCATGTCCCAAACACCGGGCCGTCGAAAAAAATCATTTATGGTTGGCTTTCCAGCTGAACTGTCATGGCTAAAAGGAAATGAAGAGGTTGGGAGGGGGGATACAGAGAGTGGAGGGGGATGTTTGGGGGCTTGGGGTGGGGGTGTTTTAAGGGGGCTATGGGGTGGTGGTGTCTTCCCTTTTGATCTTTTTAGGGCAGCAAAGAGGGAGGGGGGCTCTCCCTGAGCTGGCAAACACATTTAGCCAGTAATTGTTCAGATCAGACTGACAATCAGTCTTGGAAATGCATGGACAAACAAAAGTTTACAGCTCCAATTGGAAAAGTCAACAGGTCTCGCATAAGGCCCGTACATAAACAATGAAACTGTTGAGCTGGAGCTTCACTTTGATCAGTTGTTTGCATTTCAATTATCCAGCCTGGTCGGACTGGTGGCTTTTGTTAACACTGCTGAATGGGAGCTTGGATTTAATGGGCTGCCTGTCATTTTTGATAGAGAATCCATCCACCTTACTAACATCTCCGGAGAATTGTTGGTTAGCAGCTCAGTACAGTACAGCATGAAATCACTGATGTCACATACAGGGTATTTTACCCCAGGTGTCTCTCTGACAAGGTACAGAGAGACATTTTGAAAACACATGACATGAAATTATTTGTACATTGGATTGATTTTTAGATTTTCTCATTTTAATGTGTGCTGTGGGTCACTGACATAAACCTAAAAGCACCATGAGTCTAACCTTTATGAAGAATGTTGATTCCCCACAAAGTTCACTTGAAAACACCTCACTACTTAGTGAATGCAGACTGAAATGTGTCTGTTGTACAATGTAAGCTCTTCCTTAGGTTTTTAAAAGCACCAAATTTCAAGCAGCAATACCAAGGATATGACTTCAGTGTCCTGAATGGTAATGGAAACATCAAGAATTGGCATCAAATGTCTAGCCAGATTCTGAGCTCTGTTACATTCAGGCAATGTTCCTTATTTAACATTTTTGTATAGAGCAGTTTGGTGTATTTTGTTAAATAAAAGAGTGGTTTAAAATGTTGATATTGCCAAAAAATTAATATGTACTGAAATTGTATTTGTACCACATCCAAACTTTTCATACACAGTGTTGCAAAGGGTTGACCTAGTGATGAAAAGACTACATAACTAACCACTGACAGAATTTATTAGCAAAGTCAGCATTCCTAAAAATGCATGTATATACAGGTATATTAAGTTTTTACATTTTACACCCACTGTGTCAGTGTATAACCAGAAGGACTCATACAATAATAGTAGCACATTAATCAACATCAGAATACAAGTGGATCACAAACATAAATACCAATCAAACGATGAAACAAAAAGGGAGAAATAGTAGGGATCAAATGAAATCAATAATAAGGACATGAGAAAAAATAAATAAATGAAACAGAGAGCAATTGAAAAAACAATTAAATGGAAATTATTTCGTTCGAATAATAATTTTATATTCAAAAATTGTATTCAATTTGCACAACTTCACTTGCTCATTTTTTGGTCTAAAAAGATCCAGTCAAATTAAAAAAAAAAAAAAAACATTTAAAAAATCTAGTTGCTCAAAGTGAAGAGGTCAAATTCACACACAAAAATTTTCCTTCACAGTCACATGAAGTAGAATATGTCAGTGCTTGAAACTAAGTTGTTTTTGAATATTAATATTTAGATTTCAACACTTAATATTCAGTACTGTTTACATTTTACAATAGGTGTTCAGTTGCTTGTAAAATTAATATTAATATGGCCTTTTCTTTTGTTTCCATAGCCCTCCTCATGGCTTGTTGAGTATTGTTTTGTTTTTTCTTGCAGTTTGAGTCGAAATTACTTTGACTGAGTGACTTCAAAGCAGCTGATTTGATAGACATGTTTACCTAAAGAAAATAATATCTAGATAATAAAGGCCTGAGGAGGGGGAAACCTTCACCACCAATGTATGTGTTAAAATATTGCAAATTTCGAGGTACCTCCATACTTCATAAACTGATGAATAATATTCTTGACAACGTTCCTGATACTATAGGACTTTGTAATATTATTCACCATGTGCAGATATTCCTCAGACACCTCAATGCTTTTCTTTGACTCCCAATCTGCAGCACATGAAAGTCAGCCCAGAGGGTCAACAAGGGTTGTTTGCTCCCTGGGAAAATCCTCATCTCACTTTCAGAGCGTATACAAGTGGTTGGAGGTTGTAAGTGCTTTTTGATGGGAGCAGCTTCTGTGTCGTCTTGTGGCATTCGAGGCTGCTTAGGGAGGCAGGGTCACGTTCCCTGGTCACCCCTGCTATTCTACGGCCTCCACAGGGGGGGTCGAGGCAGGGGTTAAATTGCTCCCTAAGCAAATGAAGAAGGTAGCTCTGTTTGTTTATCCGGGGTTAAGGATGATGGTTGCGGCTCAATAAAATGGATGAAAGCGATCTTACCCCCGTTTTTCTGCACCGGAATTGCTCCACATTTGCATGGCAGCACTGGCGACACAGAAGGTGTGATTTTTCCCACAAGCCGGCTCTTCCCCAAGGTTCACTGTGACTGGAAGTGGTGGTTGGGGGCTGTAATGGAGAGGCCAGACTAGGGCCCTTAGTCAGTCAATTTACACATAAGTCCCTTTCACACATGCACTGCAACCCTGAAATTATCCAGACATTGGAGGAGCTGTATGTGTGAACGCAAATGTCCGAATCAGTTGGACCGGACATTAAATAGACTTTACCCTGCCAGCTCCCTAGTACAAAGTCTGAGTGATGTCCAATTGAGCCCATGTGTGAATGCAGCAGCTCATTTTCGGGAGAATTCACGTCGAGTTAGTGGGCGTGTTGATGACGTTTCTATCATGCGGCTGGCACTGGCAGCAGGCCAGCGAAGATGCATTGTTTTGACTGGGCCTGAACGCTCCACTGTGAAGCTAGCATTAGAGGACTTCCTGTGATTTCTCAGAAAATAACAGCAGTTTTATTTCTGGTGTAAAGTTTAAAAACGCCAAATTACAACCACAGTGTACTTTTTGAGTCATGTCCTGCCTCCTGCACGCTCTACCCAGGTGCCACTGCAAGCCTAAACCAAAAGTATTTCCAGTAGGTGAGAATGTGTCTGACATGGACAGTCTCCTTCTGTATGCTACATATGTGAAAGGGCAACTTTCATATGTGAAAACTGCTATAGTCTACTGGCCCTCCAGAGGGTTCATAAATCCTGGATTTGAGAAGCAGCAACATAAATGCATAATTCACCAACAAAAATACATTCTCAGTTTACATCATTGAGTTATCATGAGGCACTGGCTATAATTGATTGATCTGGTGTCTAGGAGCTTCTATGGGAAATCCTCAGGGACAAATCCCTCTGTTAATCCAATGTGGAAGGTCTTAAGCAGATTAATGTCAAGTATTGTCAAGACCATTTAATTCAGTGATTTCAGTTAGACAGGTTTTCATAGGTCAGGCTTAACTAGTGAAGGAACCTCACCATTTACTTCCATTTTTCACCTGCATCTTCTCAGCATAAAGAAGTGCACAAAATGTTTTAATCGTGCCAACTAGGTCATTGTGGACTTTATGGAGATGGGATGATGTGGGATTCCCATGACAACAGATGAGCTATGAAGATGGGCATGCAGTGTACATGTTGGGGAAAGATTACAGTATTTCTACACCGATGAGCCAATCAGCTAAAATTCTAATTTCAATTTTATAAAATTTTTTCATTGTGGTGGGGTAGTCATGCCGAGCCATACTGTAAACAGCCGCAAGCTGTGCTGGTTTTCTATAAGAGCCTGTCATCTACAGCTCTTCATCTAACATCTCACTGTGGCTGTTTCTGCTTGCACTATTTCTCCCTGCAATATTTAAAACTGATCCACTGACCAAATAGTGCTAAATATCTCCATATCTGGTTGTTTAGACTTGTGTGAAGAATAGCACCGCTAACGGAGCTTGCAGAGTTCGCCACAGCTATTGTCTTTTGTGAGGCTGCAGTGGAAATACATGTCATCTTTTTTTAAATGGTTGACACACTTGGTTAGTTTAACCCTAGCCCTTTCCATTAACTGTTATATTACTTAAAAAATATTACCATATTATGTGTGGAAGAAAGATTTTCCAGGAAATTTTCTTTCTTTCTTTCTTTCTTTCTTTCTTTCTTCTTACATAATAAATGTGCTACCGCTACAATGCAAGAGCACAGCATGAAGGATGGAAGAAATCCATGTGGATTATCAGCTGTCCATTCTAAGGTCAGCTAAACATCAGAAACATTCTAACTCCAATAATTCTTGAACTGTTTAAAACATTTAGTCTGCGCTATATGATGTTCCATCTGTCTGAGTTATTGGACAGTACATTCATGTGCCCAAGAAGATGGTCATTTCTTTGATTTTAATGATTTCATGGATTTCACTGGTACCACCCTCAGGAAATACGGCTCAAGGCTGCTAAGGCAGGTGTGATCAGACTGAAAGTAAGGTGAAAATTAGAGCTGATGTGAGAGCATACAAAGACTCCAGGTAGCATGAATTGAGGTGATGGCACTTGCACAAATGTTGGTGCTTACCCTGAACTGTATGACTAAAGGTCAACTCATGGTCTGCGTGGTTGTGAGGGTCTATGTGATGTAAAATCTTCTGTCCATGTAGATGGACATCTGCATCGGGGTCCAAGCCCAGAATTTGCAACTGACTGTGCTTGCACTACAAAAGCAAACTGGATGCCTGTTTCATGTACTGTATGTCTCACTGTGTGTGTCCATGCCTCAAAAATATTTAAAAAAGCTCATTGTATTGTTAGTTTCATCTAATGCCGGGATCACATTACACAATTTCTGAATGACCAAACTCCAGCCAGACCCTGGCTTCTTAGAACTCTAGTGTGACATTGTTTGAAAGAAGAATGAATGGTCAACAACAAATGTCCTCATGGGGGAAATTTATGGCCAACTTTCAATCAGCAGTTCTGGAACTATTTGCTCTCCTGCTGGTAAACAAACACATACATGAGACACTGACGCACCCATACACAAGTCAGACATCAACACACAGGAACTCAGCAGAGGTTTTCCAGAACACAACTACTTTTTTGGACTGACTGTTAATCAGTTCAGGTTAAAGTGTAGTAGTGTGTAGATCAATCACACAAACATTTTAGTCAACCAAAGTGCATCACATCATCATATGGATGACAATAAGACGACCAATAAGAAGCCAATATCAGAATCACACAAACAAATCAAGATAGCAATCTAACTCTCTTTCACACAAACATACCTGCATAGACATACACTCTAGTGCATGTTGGGATTGTCCAATCAGATTAAACCCTGGGGTGTTAAAAGGTGGAAGATTAAAGAATAACAGTAGAGATACTGAGAGTTACAGAACCTGGAGGAAGCTAAAGCCTAAGAACAAACACAGTGGTATCATCTCCACAACAGCAAAGCACCCTGACAGTGACATGCTGCTATCTGCTAAAAAGGAAGGAGGGGGGTGATCTTCATGACTTCAAATGACCTTGTTATCCCTGTTGAGATCAGACTAAGAATACCCTCCCTGTTAGCTTTCCCTGGTCAGGTTTCATGTGGGGAGAAACCAAAGGCCACAGTGTTTCCTTTCTGCTCAGTTAAGAGGTGCTGGTGCAAGACAGTTAATACCAGTGCTTAAGAGTACATGTTTCTCAACAACCCTCCTGGAAAAATAAAATGATACTCAAAAAGATCCAATCAAAAATCTTCTAAGTAAAGGTAGATAGACAGATGCATACATTGGATTTTGCCTTAAATAAGGTGGTTCAGGTTCAGACTTAAACAGCTACAGATTGATTTGGTGTAGAAAACCTCAAAATCTACAATTTAGTGTGGAAAATTTCAAAATCTATGCTGACTGCTGAGCTTTACCCTGAATCACCCAGCCCTGGACAAATTCACTATAGCACATTTGTGTGCTCTTGTGCCACAGATATAAGTCAATACATATACAACTGTTGCAATACAGTGACATTATTTCAGCTGTTCAACTGATGTGAAGTGAGATTAGATATGTGGAATATACCATTAATAACAGGCCTACTCTCTGCTGGGATAGACAGTAGGCCTGTAGTAGGCAAAATAGAGGCACCAGGTTAACAGCCATGGGGATGAATGCTCCAGTTTTTAGACTCACATTTTTTTATTTTGAGGTTTTCAGAGAGTTCAGTATGTTAATTAGAGTCAAAGACTCAATGTATTTTGTATTTTGTACGATGATCTAGAGAAACTGGGACACCTTTGCTATTATCATTTTTAAATGTAAGTTTTCAGTGCTGTTAGCATCACAAACTAAATTCCATTCACCTCCACTGTATTGGCGAATGGAATTCAGCCTATCTCAGAACCTGGACAAATGAAACTAAAACTATCTGCATGGATGGATGCCACGAGTACAGTGAGAAAATATGTTTAAACCCATTTCAGAAGATTCCAGAAGATTTTCCAAGTGAGGAAGCAGATGAGCAAATGCTCAACTTGGGCTGGAATCTAATTTGAAGATCAAACTTTGAGTGTTAACCAAAATTTCTGGTCTTGGGTCACTTTGGGTCTGTTGGCAATTTGGGATTTGCATTTTTTCTTTTAATTTAGTTGCAATAGTCACAGGTACAAATTTCAGACCTGTGAAGACTCCAATTCCAAACATATACTGTAGTCTTCTACTGTAGCAACTGTTCTATGGAAACAACATGGAAGACAGTGATGGATAGCTGGCCACATACAGCTAACTGACTAACAAGCTGACACTATGTAAACGCCAAATTAATGATCTGTAAAGTATATGTGACGAAATGTCAAACCCAACAAATAAGTCCACTGGAGCACTGTTGACTGTGTGGCAGCTCTCTGCCTTCATAGCATGTGTATGTTCTAGCATTAGTATATAGCATTACAGATAGCTCAGCTGCCACTGGTTCTCACATATAGTAGGCAAAAATGTTGCTTTAAGATAGTACATATTGAAACAAATGTATAGTATGCTCTAAAAATTGACTAATAGGTCGCAGTATCCAAGTTTTAAAATATATGGTGCACAGAAGGGGTCATGATGTGGTTAGCCTAACTTAGCAAAAAGACTGGAGGCAGGGGGAAACCGCTAGCCTGGCACTGTGCAAAATTCAAAAATACACCCACCAACACCTCTAAAGCTCACTGATTAACATGTTGTATCTTGTTTGTTTAATCTGAACACAAACAGACATGTAAAACTAACAACTTGACGTTTTGGAGGTAGTTGCTTGCTGGAACTATTTTGGCAAACAACAGTCGGGTGAAATGATTGAGCATAACTTCCTGAAGTCTTCTCATCACAGTGAGGTTTCCAGATTTGGTACCACTGTACCAGTATAGAAACCAAAAACTTATCGTTTGGATTAAACAATAAAATACGTTGTTAGCATGTACTCCAGAACGACACACAGAAGTGTTTTCTGCTCTGACAGACCAATCAGCAGAACCACGTCAACTGCCTCTGCCTTCAAAACCATCCCATTTCCTAAACCTAACCAAACGTTGTTAACGTTTGGTTAGGTTTAGGAAACATCTTGGTTTGGGTTTAAAGTACTACTTTGTTACTTCGGTAGGGGACCTTTGTCATCATGGTTGCAACCACGTTGTTAAGGTTAGGGGACAATTGTGGTGATGCTTTAAAATAATCTTGTGTTAGTTTGCAGTTAGAAAGGGGAAATGAACAGTATTCTCCCATGTTAAGGTCTGATGTGTTGTTAATCCCACACAGACTTTGTTGCTCTACAGTGTACGGGTACTTGAAATTTGTAATCAATAACGGGCTACATATTACTCATTGTAAAAGTAATTACATGACTTTACTCATTACTCAGCAGCAAAAATAACATGTTACATTACTCTTAACTTTACTTTCATTACTCAGCCGCTGGCCCAGTCAAAGTTTCCTTCAAACAACTCAGAATCTTCCACAGCCACATGTTGCATCTTTTGTATTTAACACATGTAGGAATAGAAAATGAGACATTTGTGGTTTAACAAGCAGGCAGGATACAGTTTGGAAGGATTTACAGACCAACCAGCAGCTAGCGTTAGCGTAGCCTCAGTGACTACACACAGCACCCCAGAAGTCCCAACCTCAACTGCACGATTCACAAACCCTCCAACTCAACCAGCATCAGTGTCAGGTGACTCCTGAATATAGGCGTGCCTGTGACTAACGTTAGCAAGCCACAACACACAACATGTAAATAAGATGACTTTGGAATTACAGTAAGTCATATTTCTGTCAGCTAATTGCAGAGACCACACTGATATCAACCCTCCATTAATCCTGGTAAAACAGTGAGCACGTGGACCCCCAAGTGTAAAAGTAACAGAGTGTTACTGGGATTACTAACTGTAATATAATTACTTCATATTGTAACCCTTTGCACTACTTGTTACTGACAAAAGTAATCATATTACTGTAATGAGTTACTGCCCGAACTGTTGATATACATACTCAATAGGCAGACTTCAGTCCTGATCCAGACCTAATAACAATTTAATCTGGACCAGAAACAAAATAAATAAATCATGAAATTGAACCAGCTGGAGTCACGATATCAAGACTCCAGCAGAATAATTGTAAAATCGAACATTTTAAACATTGAATACAGCGAAGAACTCACTAATGAACACATTAGTGTCTCTGCCTGGTCATCACTCCTTTTTATGCTCAAGTTTAATGACTCAGTTATGTATCAAAGGTTTCTCATCTCCCATTAATACAGAAATGCTGTTCATGCACAGAGTTCTGGAGTTTTTGTACTAACATCAGGTTATGCAGCCTTACTGGAACTTTGATGCTGTTGAAATTCATTAAATGAACCTCCAAGATTTGTATTTGAAGCTGCTGCTCTATAATAACGTCACCTGATTTCCTCCTTTGCTCCTGTCACTGCAGCCGCTAGAGGGCGCTGTCACTTGAACGTAATTACATGTTGTTTTGGGGCACTTGCTGAAATGTCCTGGGAGGATGCCAAAACTTTTGGCAAATATCTCCCTCTAAAACCACAAATTGACAGATTTACATTTAAACAAATGAGATCCAACATGTTAATCAGCGAGCTTTAGTGGGGTTTGTATGTATATTTTTGAACAGAGCCAGGCTAGCTGTTTCCATCTGCTTCCAGTCTTTATGCTATGCTAGGCTAACCACATCCTGACTCCTTACTTAATACACAGACATGAGATGGATATTATTTTTATAGTAAGTGTATTTCCCAGAATGTTGACCTGTTAATTTGAAACATTGGATTGTAATATCTATAATGAACAAATGGCCGACTATTCAAAACATTACCAGTGAGCGTCATATTCCACCTGGAAGCCACAAAACAACTAGAGCAGCAGGTGCACAGATGGTTTCATACTAACACTAGGCTTAGTTAGATACAACTAAGTATGAAAGTGTTGATGATAATGGTGGTCAGTAAAGTTATGTGTTTATCATGTTTCACAAAGCGGTCCAAAGCAAGCATGTACCAAACAAGAGTTTAATATCAGTATTCTAATGTACATTTATTAAACATTTTAAATAAATATTCCATCCTTAAAATTATTTTACACATCCTCAAATAAAAATATATTTTTATATGTATAAAAAAGACATACAAGGGGCAACAAGAACACAAGAGGGTGAGGGTTAGTGGGTGTGTCAAGGGGTTCCTTACACTTCAATGCATTTTCTACACATCAACTTTACAGTCAGAACAGGAAACCTGTGATTATCAAATGTAGCTGCCCCGTTGTTCTATCAGATGCTCCTAAAGCTCTGTTTGCTTTAACTGTGTGATACAGAATGATCTGGGTCATGATGCAGCATCTAGAAAGAGGCTAAACCCTGCAGTGTTACCACCACGTGGTTATGCAACGTTTACTGAACCCTGGCGCTCTCCAACACAGTGTGTGACAGTTTGTGTCTCTGAACGCAGCGTTCCCTGGCAGTGCGGTCAATCAGGGCCCTTCAAGTCTCCTTGAGCAGCAGGCAAGAGTCCAAAAAACGACTCCACTGGTCAAAATGACATAAAAAAAAAACAATACAACGCACTCTACTAAGATGTCCCCGATAAGTCAATGAGTTATGTGCATCTAAAAACAAACTTTCTTTTGCTTTTTTACACAGGTCAGTACTAAAAGTCTGGAGTACAAAAATAGATTTCACATGTTTTTGTCTATTTACAGCTTTTTTTTAACTTTGAGAAAAATAGAAAACAAACTACACATTAAGATATAGTAATGCACGGTATAAAAATGTCTCTAGAGGTTTTTTTGGAGAGCAGAGGATTGTGTCGGCTCCTGGTAGTTCAGTCTGTCAGTTTCTCCTCTTTCTCTCTCTGCCTTTTCTATCTTGCCCCCACTCCTCAGCGCTCTGACGAGTATCGTGTACGTTTAGTCCTTTGACTGAAGGGGTAGTGGATGAAGTCGAAAGGCCGGTGGTGGCTTGGGTGGGCGGGCTGCTGGCCCTTTGGCAGCCTCTTCATGAAATGGACCTCGCGTTGGTGCTGGCGTGTCTGCGAGCCTTTCCTTGGCCGCCCACGGCGAGTGAAGGCCATGTACCAGCCCTCGTAGCGGGCGTTCCTCAGTGCTGTGTAGTTGTTCTCCAGCACAATCTCAGTGAAGATACAGTCTCGGCCTTGTCCATTTTTCTGCAGAAACACACACAGAAAAACAGTCAGTCGGAATGTTCACAGAGGACAGCTCATTGAAGATTTACAGATGGGAAATATCAGATGTATAAAGGCTTCCCTGTGCAGCCTGTCCCTTACATGTACACACTCACACACGTGCACACACACACACACACACACACACACACACACACACACACACACACACAAACACACAGAGCCCTCCCCTCATACTGTACATGCAGCATATGCTACAGTCATTACAGATCAGAGAGAGGGGGATGACAGTAAGCGATGACTCTTCTCCCCCTTCAACAAACATCCAGCAGCCCTCGTGGGTCAGTAGCTGCAGGACGGAGCTTCCAGCCATAAAGCCTTAATCAGCCCCCGAGTGTCACTTTCACTCCTGGTTTGATCTCCTGTTGCATTTGTGGTTAAATTTAACCGAACGGGGCTTCTCAAATTGAGTATCAATCGATAAATCCTTAAATACATCTCAGCAGCTCTCTGCTGTGTTCAATTAAGGCCCCTTTAGATCAGCTTGTTGACTTCAAACAACAATGCAGGACAGGGAGGAGGTGATAAATAAAAAGATGAGTAAACTGTTACCTCCAGTTGGTGATATCATCAAGTAACATTAACATTACACAACTGATCAGTAATTCATTAGTAATAAAATGTACAGTGAGGTCAACTGAAACAGCATCTACTGGACATGGACACACAGTGCTAGTCTACTGTAACAAGCTCCCACCTTTTTGGACAAAATAGTGTGTTAAAAATAGTCATGATGCAACCATGTGCACACACATATCCAAAAGACACACTCTGTTCATTCCTTCTCTCTTCGCACACACATACACACACACACACACACACTGTGGTTGGGGCAGGCTGTGACTGGGCCGGTAGCTCAGGGCAGATGGTGTACGAGGCAGGGTGCTGGGTGGGCGGGGGGAGTGTGTGCGGGGGGGTGCAGGGAGGCTGGCAGCTCTGTTTATTAGCCATCACAGTAAGAGAGGGGCACTGAGATAACCTCAGCCTGAAACACACACCTACATACTCTAATAACAGCAACATATACACTGTACAGCTGAGCCCTGACCTGCAGATTTATATTGTAGAAGTCCAGTTTAAAGGCTATAATACAAACATCATGCAAGGCTAGCTATCATTTATCCATCATCAGCCTCTATTACCCTCTAAACACTCTGATCATAGAAGCATCAAACAACTCTCCTGAAATTATGTAGCTGGTCATCGTCCTGAAGTCATGACAACACCAAAATCACACACGAAAGGTTAAACCAGTGCAACACGCTAAACATTTAGAATACTAGGCTACTACTGTCACCTAAAGCAAGGTTTTAAAGATATGGCCTAGAGGCTGAAATGATTCTAAGTGTCTTCTATTGTCAACAAATCCCATGAAAAGACAAAAAAAAAATATAATTTCCCAAAATAGCTGGTCACTGTCATTTTTTTCAAATATTACTCAAACAGGAAGAAATAGTGCATTTCTTGGGGTCTATTTTCTGCAGCGGAATGAGATATAATAGGCTTCATATATACAGATAACACTTGTCAGTAAGATCAATTTGTTGGTTGGTTTTAGTCTTTTATTGGGATTTATTGATAATAAGAAAAATAATGAATGTGCCTTATTGTGTAAAAATCATCATAAACAATGTTTGCATCTTGTGTTATATTTGGAACTATTTTAGGTGAGCAGTTGTTTGGGTCATTCATTCGCTGTGCAGTGATATCAGGCTGCACACAGTCTTTTATTGTCCAACACATTTTAGTCCTATGGACACAAGGGAAAGTAGTCCCAGCTAGTTCAAAATAATATGGTAATTTAATATATTTACTGTAAATCTTAACGGTCTTCAACAAAACTTGCTAGGGTTATTATTTAAGACCACTGATGATTTAGCTTTAGAGCATCAACAACTACTTATTTTTTAAATTTTCACAAAATGTAGTGTGAGAATTGGCATGGAGCACCAAAGAAAATGGACAAATAGATCATTTTGGTCTCAACAATTAAACTTCTGCTCTCAACAATTTGCCACAGGGTTTTCCATTACACCACACAAAACCACGAGACAAACCTTAAATCCTCTTCTAACTGTGCTGCTACAACTGTTGACATTTTGACCTCAGCTACAATAAGCTAGCCAACCTTTTGCTTCTACTTCTGCTGGTTGAGATCAATGTTTCCCCTCACCTTGCCGATGAGCTTCCCCCTCTTGTTCATGCAGATGTAGAAGCCGGTCTCAGCTCCCTTGATGCGCACACGGCTCCCAAATGTGTCTGTTTCCACGATGAGTTTAGCTAAAGAAACGAAACAAAAAAGTTTCATCAACAACTACAGCTGATAGAGGGAATGTGAGGGTGGTAAAAAGGTTTTAGCACAAAGTGGCTTTTTTTGTTTAAATATTTTTAAAACATTAAAACCTGAATGAATGACTTAACAGTGTGCACGCATGTGTGCATGGACATAAAAGCATCGACAACACACGCAGAAATGCTTGAGTGTGTTTCCAAGCATGCATAGTCTCTATCCTCAGACACACACACACACATACTAAAACCTGTGGGACCATTCCTGGGGATTTATGCAAGCTGAAATTCTTGCAAAATGATAAAACCACGTGTCTCTCGATTCTTTGAAAGCTAAAGAGGCGACCCTGGCAGGCCCATCAAGAATTCCTTTTCAAATAAATCTGCATTGCCCTCACACATAAAGCTCCACATTTATCTCTATATCCCGAGAAGTACTGAAAGACACAGGAAATATGGACAGTTGCATTTTTGTGTTGCTTTTCAACAAGATAAAAAACTAGTCTGGATTTATAAATGTGAGTGAATTTGCAGAATGACAGATAATGTGTGTGTGCACAGGTTATTTCCAGTCTGATACACACAATGTGTTTGAATCAGCATTGCAGAAATTGAACAGTCTCACAGATATTGATCCAGAACATTGAAAGCAAATAGCAGATGAGCGTATATAAATTCCATTTTAATCCACATTGTCTCATAAAAATGGTTCCATGGCGTCGGCCACAGGGTTACTGGGGTCACTGGGAATGGTCAGGGCCTTTTCCACCCACCCACTGACTAACCACTACATGTCTGAGAGTTATAGTTGTGGTCACAACCAGCAGTTATAGCTGAGCTGAATAACGGGCAGAGTCTGAGTGAAAGAAAGACGTGGGACACACACACACACACACACACACACACACACACACACACACACACACACATCCCCACTCTCACACTTTCGCTCTCTCATTTCATACAAAATGACTTCAGCTTGTGGCCACACACGTGCACAAGATTACATCCTGTAACAGCTACATTTGAGCTCCCTGCCTGTACAGACAGCAGCATCAAACTATAATCAATACACATTTTATTTCATGAGTTCATGCTCCTTATGAAATTGAATCTACTCTAAATACAACAGAAACTGTAGGCCAGAGTGACTGCAAAGCTTGACGAGGCCAGTTTACGTTCTAAAGCTGGATGGAGTGGGGGTGGAGGGGGGGAGAAGCAGCTATGCAGGAAATGTTCAGGAGGTAGAAGTAAGATGACTTCTAATGGCTCTTCCAGACCTGCAGGATCTCTGGAGGATCATCTCCAGCACCATCTACAATCCAGTGGGCAGTTTCTCTGAGCTGCAAGCCTCTTCCCATCCACCAGTAGTAACTGGGATCACAAATGGTGCAAAGAATGACCTTCTCTATGAGTCACCGAGTCTTTCCTTATTTGGGGAATTTCAGCATCTTGAAACAAGGCAGAATTTGATCAGATCTCTGAATGACTAAAGATTATTAAAGAGATTCTGCATTAGAAATGATCTATCCTCTATTGTTTTACTTACATATTTTCATCTCTTCATAAAAAATAAGAAATAAACATAAAAACTAAATATATGTGTTTTTTCGAAGGTAGGTGGTTTTGCTGTGACAGATTTGCATACTTATGTCATATTTCTACTCTTAAAATGCTTCAGGTCATGAATATACAGCCCTTATTTCACTATGTGAATGACATTATAATATTGGCCTTGAACCACGTTAAAAAAAAAAAAGTGCAGTGAAAATGTTCGTTCACAGTAGAAAGGAGGAGTAGAAATTAATTCTAGAAACTAAGAGTAAAAAAATAATACGCTAAAAAAGAACATTTAAATATTGAAATGTTGTAAATGCAGGCACATTTTAAAAGAACTGCATAGAAAAATGAAAGAAATTAAATTCGAAAATCTGAAATGTACATGCTCTGAAGAGACCTTGAAGTGCGCAGTGAAAGATTTCCTTCCGCTCACTGAGCGTAAATCGAAAATGTACATAAAACTAAATAAATCGAGATTATTCGTTTATTGGAGCCAAAATCCAACAAAAATGTTTGAATGTTAAAAAAAAACGATACAAAAAATATATCAATTTGAAACTTTGTCTTAATATTAAAAGATATGATGTGTCTTTACTGAATTGCTGGGCCTTACCGTGCACATCTCCATCGTCGGCCATGGCGTTGATCTTCTTGTTGGGCAGGACCTGCACATGCTTGCCGCTGGTCCTGCTGTACAGCTGGTAGATCCGGATCAACCTGCGGCTCACGCGGTCCGTCACTTTGCTCTGCTCGCTTACATGCTGCGTGAAATTAGGCGGGGACTGATTGGTTACCTGTCAGAAATTAGATGTCATCACAATCAGTATGTGTACATTTATCTCTTTTATTCTTATTTTTAACTGACATTAATTTGCGCAGAAGAGAGAAAAAAAAAATTAAATCAGGACTAAAATACTGAGATTGAAGCCAGTCGCTTGCCTTCGGGTTACTGTAGGAAATCTTAATCACAGAGGGAAAACATATCCTAACGCAATAACAGCTTGTTGTTGTTTTTTCCCGAGTGACAAGTGTAACAAGTTCCAGGAGAGCTGCTGCCAAATGAAATTAACAGCTTCCAAAACAGACGCACGGTGTGATTACAGGTTGTGCGTACAGGAGAATGCGCTCCACAGCGCACAGCAAAAACACTTTATAAACTTCTCATTCTTTAGTATGTGAACTAACAGGTCACTGACGTTAACCTCACACTAACCCTAAATCTTTATTTCTCTCTCTCCGCCGCGCTCCGCTGTGATGGAATGACTGCTGCTGACGGAAACATTGGCCCTCGTTTACTTTAAACCCCACGACATTTTTCACAAGACTCGCAAGCATTTCCCCGTGCCCTGATGCCCACGTCTGTGCTCGCGCGTCCTGTGCCAGGTGCCGGTCTGTTCATCAGCAACCTGCCAGCAGGCCGCGCGCCCCGCTGCCCGCCGCGCCGTGGGAGCCATCCGATATTGTTGTATCACATAATGTTATGATGATCCCTCACCTTTCCTCCACTCGCTCTTACTGCGCTGTGCATCACCAGCTTTGGTTACCGTTGGTTTTAGAAATTTGTGAAACTAATCATATTTTAGAATGAAAAATAAAAAAAAGATGATTCTAAAACATTTATATCCGTATATTTATATAAAAAGGAGTAAAAGCAGTGACGTACCTGAGCATAGTAGCAAAATGCGAATAAGTGTAGAAACCTGCAAAGAAGAAGAATAAAATGTATTAAGTCACTTAATTCAGAGCTGCGTTTAGGAGCATTAACAGTGCGTAAAGAGTGGAAGTGAAGGAAGAAAAGCACTCACAGATAGCTGAGTCTGGATGGGATGGGTCGCATGATGGATGGAGGTGAAAAGCTCTTCCAGTAGCTAAATTCTGACCAGGATCCTTTCAGAGCTGCGAAGTCCCGCTGATCTCGTTGGAAATAAAACGATCAAGTCCAAAAGATTTCACTGAAATCCACAAAAAGGTCAGAGGTGCTGGCAGAGAGGCTCATGAACGCACAGCGGACTCATTCTTTATCAAATCAACGTCCATCACAGGCAAGCTCCTGCTCCGCTGAAAAGGCTGAATAACAGTGATGAATGATCACTGGTAATTAAAATAAAGAGCGTCTGGCTCTGCCAGATGGCTACACAAAGTTTAAGTGCACTTGCAGAAGCGGAGCTGTACGCTGAAGTTTTGGGAAAAGCGCTGCAGGATTGAATTCTTTATTTTTACTAAGAAGATAAAACCCTGATGCAAAGAGAAAATCATCCGGACTGTCAGACTTATTCCGTCTGGTTTGTAATCCTCGGCCTTCAGGTGTGTGTGATCCGCTGCAGAGGAGACTCGGGCTGGCTGTGGCTCCTCAGTGCTCTCGGAGTGGCTCGATGCTCGGCTGTGGCAGGACTGCAGGCAGGACGCTCCTTCTCTCCACTCTCTGCTCCCATCCCACACCGCTGTCAAGCCTCTCGCTCGGCGCTCACACACCCCCGGTTAAAATGGCAGGCTGATCTGTTAAGAACAAGCCCCCTTTTTCTGCAGAACAAAAGCAGACACCCCCCACTCTCCCTTCCCTCCCCCTTTGATTCAAAACATCTCTTTACCTGAGGAGCGGTCCACACTTGGAAGGGGGAGAAAGAGGCGAGGAGGAGCCTGGCTGCCACAGCCAACACACTAAAATACAATATTACCGCCTCCCATCATGATCATAAACAGTTGTGAGTGCATCAACTGTGTTGTGATAAATCATCAGCTGTAACCTGATGACCTCGCAGACCCTCTCCTCTTCTCTCTGTCCAGCTAGACTCGTGCGTTTCCAGTCTTGGGATGTGCTCAGTGAAGCTGGAGCTGCTCAGCTTTGTGTATTGACAGAGCAAAGTGTGAGACATATTAAAAGGATTACAGGCGATTAGCGTTTTTAAAACACCCTCTCCCTTCATTTGATAAAGAAAGCTGCCTCTTCTCGCCTTAAAGGTTTAACTGAACTGCAGAAACAAACAGACTTATTCATGACTTAATCCGAAGCAATAAATGAAACTCTAGAAAGCTGAACTGCTTGAAGATGACAGAGTGAAAAATCAATTCATTAAGACGAAGCAGACAGCAGAACTAGGACTGGTCAAAGGATGACACATTCACACCTCGCAGCTTGGTCAATGACATTAAACAGGCCCATTTTGTTTTTGACACAAACCACATTAATTATCTGCAAACCGCGCCCTTTTATTAACGAACAGCCATTGAACGCGACAACTATCACTTAGACTTTATTGATTGATTTGACAATTAATTAGATAACGTGCTTTCCCAGTATCGGCCACAACAAGAGCACAGAAACTCACAGTCTGATAAATAAACACCATTTAAGGAGTCATTAAATTAGCTGGAAAGGCTTCAAGTGGCCCATTGAGAACATCACTCTGCTCTGTTTGTAGTGTAAAGCAAGGTCGCTCTGCAGAGTTCACTTTCTCAACCATCTGGACGGTGCAAGGCAGCAGATCAGGAGCCAAACGCGCATAAAGGCTGGTCCGTTAAGCATTTTACTAGAAGAGTTCATGAGGGTGACCTAAAATGCTGTGTTATACATCCCAACATTACATCCCAACTGAAGTCTCAAGCATCCCACAACTATGAGAAAAGCATGATTTCATTGTAAGCCTGTCATATAGAATTATGCCACCAGTGGGCGCTCCAGAGGAGATGGTTAGGTGTGGGCTGAGTCAGTTGGCCCCAGTGTCCTTGATGGTGTAATAGGACAGACAGTATGAAGGACAGTGCAGGCTAGTGAGTGGAGCTCTTCTCTGTATGTGTGACATGCTGCAGTCTCTTCATCTGTTATCTTCTTTACTGACAGGCTTCATGTTGTCGGATGGTTTGTTTTTCTGTTTCCTTCCCTCCCTCCCATTAGCATCTTCTACCCTGTGTGTGTGTGTGTGACTGTATGTGTGTGTGTGTGTGTGTGTGTGTGTGAGAGAGAGAGAGATAGACAGAGTGTGAGGGGTACAAGTTAAACTTGTCACCCCAATGTGAGACATAAAGTGGGTCAGGGTGTGTTAGATGATGTGAGTAAAAGTGGTGGTGCTAGACTAAAAACTGTAATGAAAGCTACTGGACTGTGTGTGTGTGTGTGTGTGTGTGTGTGTGTGTGTGAGTGTGTGTGTGTGATGAGCGGCAGGTAGCTGCCACTCTGTACCCTGGCTCAAGGCCTGGCTGCCCTCCCCTTAACCCCAGGAGCCCTGCATCCATCAGCAGCCCTGCAGGGGGCAAACACCCTTCCCCCTCTGCTCCTACTGTCCCTCTCCTCTCTCTTTTATCCACTCATGATCAGGTCTTCAGTGTGGAGTTATGAAAAACATATTTTAAACTGTAAATAAATACATAATTAATTAATAATTGACAATCTTCATCAAAAGAGAGCGTAGGCTATATATGAAGTATTTTTCTAAAATTAGTATTTGGACCATCATGGGACACTAAAACAGCACATGTTAAGAGAAGCTGAATATATTTGTTTCTCCCACAACTATCAACAACCATTTGTACATTAGCAAATATTTTTCAGTTTTAGATCGCTGCCAGCAATTGGTTTCTATCCATTTCAGTATGGTATGAACATACTGTATATTTACAGATACTTTAGTTATGTAATGCATCACTGCTTTTACTGCTTTGAAGTTATATGTTGTTGTGTGGTAATGCATTAGTGACTGATTTTAATAGTTTGCACTGCATTACTCTGCAACAGTAATGTAACTGACAACAACAAAAGCAGACATGATGTCTGTGATGAATTTACAGAACAGGATCATTCTGGTTTATTACAGCATGGGTCTTATGAGCGCTCACCAAGAGCCATCACTAAAAGAAGTCAGATGGGTTAAGAAACAGGAGCAGTAAGGCAATCAGACAGGTTATAAACAAACATCCAGGTTAGTCAAACTTATCTAAAAGAGAAAATGAAGGTGAGCAATAAAATTATAGCCCAAACTGTCTGTTGTAAACATCCATCATAGTTTACAGACCCACTTCTTGCTCATACTGTACTTACTGTGTTTCCAACCTGTCTGACTGCTCTGGTTTCTTTGTTGTAAGACCAAAGACAAGACCCAAGTTATAATAAAACATTTAGATCTCTGAAAACTGATTTTACACTGTAGTGAAATGAAATGAAACTAAGAAGTCCTCCAAATTAAACAAAACATGCACTCCAGTCCATCACATACAAATGCTTTTTGATCTGAAGGTCCTATTGACTGGATGACATCATTTGTCTGTGCTTTCTAAAACAGTCACAAATCACTGACAAATGATGTGGTCCTGCTGATAGGGATGTCATCCTCTATGTGTCGTTCTAAAGGGCAATTACAAATGATGTATTTTGTTGTTTAATTTGGAGGACTTGTTGATTATATTGCCATCACATTTAAAGTAAGGAGGTGCATGTCTGAAAGGGTTTTTCCTTCCCTCTCTTTAATTCACTACCTTGGTTACACCTCTCTCTCCCTCCACACCAATATTCAGCCATCTGCCACTTCCCCTCCTCCCTCTTCTCTTCCTCCTCTCTCTCTCCCTCTCTCTGTTCTCCCTCCATCTCTTTAAAGGGAACTTTAAAGAGATGGATTTTCCCACCGTTTTGGGTCTAAGTGACTAATGGGGACAAAAGTATTTGAAATGAGTCCAGTATTGAGCGGGAGTGCTTCAGCTGGCAGTCATGAAGCAGGCTGCAATGTAATCCTTGGGGGCAATTGCACCCGTCAAAGTATGTCCACTAAAAGTGCTTGTTTAGCCACTGACTGACTGATTATTATTATAAGTAAAACAAAATAAGTAAAATAAGTAAAAATTAAAGTAAACACAGGAACTAGCCGCCTGTAGCAGCATTATGGCTAACTGCGTTGGGATGTATATCTGGGGCAGCTTGCCAGCTAACTGAACCATGCAGATATTCATCTGTGTGGTTTGTTTACACGTATGAGGCTGACTTTCACCATGGTTAGACTGTAAGGACACTAAAAAAGCTAACTGTAATGATGGATCATGGAATATTATGAGGACGATCGTGGGTCATTTCACTTTGAATGGCCAAACATTTACATTTGAGCCAGAGAACACAGAGAGGAGATAAAACAAATGAAAGAGGAAAAATGAAGAATGGAGGCAGAAGGGCAAAAGGACCGTCAGGAAAGACAACGTACAGTAACTGTTGGTGTTCCTGCAGTCACTGTTCTCTTCTCCTGATGAGTGAAGAGGAAAACCTGTTCTGCAGAGGGACCTGTTGCCTCCAGACTATAGAGGTGTCCATGGATGAGAGTAATGGACATTGTTTCACCTCCATAGAATAAACTAGATGAAAAGAGCGAGGCCAGCTCAGCACGGTGCGAAAAATGTGATTTCAAGACATAACTGTGAGGAATTACAGTATGTAGGTTCCCCACATATTCATCTGCACATACCAGTTTGTTTACATGTATGAGGCTGACTTTCACTGTGGATGGATTGTAAGGAAAGTTAGCCATAATGTTACTACAGGCGGCTAGTTCCTGTGTTTACTTTTCATTGTCAAACACTTAAAATAACAATCTGAGCATGTCAGTGGCAAAAAACAAGCACTTTTAGTGAACGTACAGTGACAAGGCGCAATTGTTCCCAAGGATTACATTGCAGCCTGTTTCACAGCTGCCGGCCTTTAAGCTGAGGTGGACATTATCTTTACAGGAAGTGCAGGGCCAGAAATAATCCAGTGAGAAGCACACTATTTCCAGCTGCTGGTTGGACTGATATGTTCAGTTTGTAACAATCTTTCATTTCATTACAAATCAAATGTCAACAAATCTCTTATTTGATGTGATGATGGAGTGAGTATACACTGGCCATCTGAACTGGTTCAACTGGACAACCTGAAGGCAACATCTAGAGCAGATTCCACATGTGTGAAATGTTGTGTAGAATTGTGTGAGAAGCTTTACCACTGTGATGTATTTCTGGGGAAGCATTCATTATATGTCATTTTTTTCAGTTCTGTATATAATAAATTTCTAAATAAGAGAGTATGAAATGTTGCTACAAAGCTGTAGTTCTCAGTTAATATCTGCAAAAACCTGCAGATATTTTTTTATCGCTGCAAAAGGTTTTCTTATTCTTATTTTTCTCTTATATATGTTTTTGCACAAATGAATAAGAGGAAAATAAGAAAGTCTTACATGGGATTCAACAAACTCTCTTAACTGCATTTCAGCCTGAGAGAGATGTGATCATTAGCATAATCCACGCCCCTAAAATTGCCATATAAGGCTCCATGTTCTGCTCCGTTTATGAGCGAGTTTCATTCACAAAACATAGCTTCGAGTCCTGCTTTCAGAAATCAGAAGACAAACACATAACAAATTTAGGAGTGACAGTGGGAAACCCGAAACAACTAGATCAATGTCATCAGAGCAGCTCTGCACTGTGACAGAAATAAAGGGGGGGTGATTTGACATGAAGTTAGATGCTAAAAAACTCTTTCCAAAGCAAAGTGCTCTATGATGAGAGGAAGTCATGTGACAGTCACAGAGACCGTTACAGTCTACAGTAGGTGATGTTACATCGTCAGCTGCAACACAACATGATGCTGGACAGAGAGCTGCAGAGACACACAGGCAGCTGTGTGAGAGAAGTTTCCAACAACTACTGAAATGTAGAAGTTGCTGCACCAAAATATGCTAACAAAAATCATAAAATCTTAACCTTTCAGTAAATTGGCATAATGATGACAATAAACAGAATATAAATTTAGCATTAAGTTGGTTTTGTTATATATTTAGCTTTTGTTAATTTCAGTTGCATTTAAACTCCAAACTAATTCAGATTAGGGCATTATAATTGTAGGTCAAGTTTCTCCCATGTGAAGAAAGGCAGAGACTAATTGTCTTAAATCACTTGTACGTGCATCTTGAGAATGAATCTGTTTTTACGAGTGCTTCTTGCATGAGGCTATTGTCTGTAATATAACTGTCTTTCTCTACCATCTCACAAAGAAGATGAAACAGAAACAAGACTAGTGTTTGTGTGTCAAGTATGATAAACTTAGGATCTCTTGGATGTCTCTGTATTGAAGGAATGTCCAGCAGTGAGGTGACCTGGGGGAATGTCCAGAACATGCCGTGGGAACAACATACTGTAGGCTACAGTGTCCTCCAGAGGGAGACGGGTCTGGGAGATGGAAGTCTGGCCACTTTGCTTTGTGTCCTCCGCCACTCTAACCTAGACTAGAGAAAGAAATGGATGGATGGACTAATGACGCTTAGGGCAAGTTGAAGCAGGAAGACCATCATCATTCTGTGGGTTTACCTGTCATCCAATGTTCATCTCAGTTGAAGAATATTTATATCACTTCACCTGTCTTGTCTCTCTGCAGTTGGTGCGGTCTGTGCTGCTTCGCTCTATCTTCACCCACATCCCCTCTATTTTCATTTGACTCTCTTATGGCCACATTCTCATAGAGTTTGACATTGTTGTTGCGCACAGTTAATACTCCAGTATCAGTGTCAGTTGAGAGTGAGGGCAGATTGGTGATGCATGTACAAAGTTAAACAACCATCCGATGCAAAGTTACTCCTGCAGTATCTCAGATCCTGAGTCTAACCAACAACAAAGTATCTCTGTGTACTTTTCACCTTACACAGTGAACTGTGTTCATGAAGATTCTGGTGTTCTGCTCAACAGAAGTCATGGCTGACTGCTCTGTCTCAAAAACAAACCAGCAAAATAAGACAAGCCAGAAGTCTCAAGTTACAATGTGCTCCTCCACTCACTTTCTTAGACCCCAGTCATTAGGTGTGTGTGCGCCTTAAACTATTTATCCATCTGGATTGGGGGAGAGAGAGAGAGAGAGAGGAGAGAGAGAGAGAGAGAGAGAGAGAGAGAGAGAGAGAGAGAGAGACTGGCATCTATGAACTTACAGACATTTCCAGTCTCAAATCCAGGGCGTCTTTGATTGCCCCGCTGGGTTTGACCAAATATACCCTCCTTCAAGGAACACATGCTAGTAATACCCATTCCATATGACCACTTAAACCCAGTGCAGCAGCTTCAGCTTCAGCTTCAGCAGCAGCCACTGGCCTGGTTTGCTTCCTCTACAAAGGTAAGCCCAGCTCTGACGCTTGGATCTGTTAAACTGCAGTCTGACAGTGGAGCCATGTTTGCAGGAGAGTAAACTGCAGAGCATCTCCATCATGCTGACTGCTCAGCTGCCTGGAGCTGTTCCTGTGAAGTGCTGATCTGTGGTTAACATGTTAAGATGAAACAAGCCTTTTTAGTGACATTGTTCCACTGGCTACCATTACATTTGAACAAACACCAGAAAAAGGCCATTTCTGCAACTCTTCATGCAGTAAATCCTCTCTGGGTGTCTAAATCAAATATAGATCATGCTCCCTCCCCATAATCTGTGCTGTTTGTTTGCCACAATCAGGCTGGTTGTCATGCTGACAATGAGCTTATTTTCCTTTTAAGTCACATGAAGTCAGTGTTATTTATACAGCTTTACAATCAGCACTATGCCCTCTGTCCTTAAAACCTTCATGCTGATGAGAGAAAACTCCAAATGCAATAGTAGAATTATATCATGAAGGAAGAGACAATATTACATTAAGTATGTACATATATATATATTAAGTGTAATAAGTTCAAGATAATGACTTGAGCTGTTCATTTTGGCACTTGTATGAGCTCAGCTTGCATCTTCAGTTATTTCCACATTAAGTGCACGGTGACTGATCACTTGTTGAAAATAAGATCCAATTGGTCACTTTATGTCAGTCTCATTGGCTAAATTAAGACTGTATAGGCAGAACCAAACAACCATAATTTCTAGCATAAAAATGCTAGCTGACAAACCTTTATCTCTCACTCAACAACATTATTCTATTTCCTGTGTCTCTGAGAAATGTTTGTAACGTTTCGGAGACCAGTCTATGTATATGTTTATGTCTACTGCATGATAGCATGATAGGATTAAATGAACCTTAAGATGTTGGTGACATGTAACCATTCATCCAAACATTTGCAGCTGAAAGCATCAACTGTCATTGACTTACAGTATGCTTGGCACACAACTTTACCTGAAGAGGTTCAGCTGCTCTCAGTTAAGCTGCTGCTTAATTTTCCCTCTGTGCTGCTAAAAACAAACTAAATAAGTTAATAACTGACTTGTCAGTTAATGTTAATAATGGAACAGGGTTGATGCTGTTCCAGTCTGTGGGCTAGATGACAGGACCACCACAGTGACTCTGACACACACAGTCATCTAATTACACACCCAGACCTGCACACTGACCTCAAATGGATGCACGCGCGCACACACACACACACACACACACACACACACACACACGAACACACACACACACACACACACACACACACACACACACACACAGAGTTTTAGCAGAGCTAGAGTTGGACTGGGCTTTCTGACCTGGTGGCACAGGGTCATGTTGATGCAGAGGTCAGCTAACAGTCTTTACACAGAGTCTCACATGTGTTTCATGACTTGAGCTTTTACTTGGAGATGACCTCAGCATCTGCAGTCCACGTTTCTGCTTCCCTGACATAGACAAGAACATGCTGACAAATAAACAGATTGATTTCACACACACACATGATAATCATTCATTTCAAAGCTTTCAATATATCCCTTTAAACATATTTTTTTCAGTTTTAGGAAAAAGAGCACACACACTTCATGACAATATACTGTAATATATACAGTATATTGTGTATCTGCCTATTCCCAAACTTCATGGAAGCTATCTGATACTTACACTGGGTGAAACAATCAAACCAAGGTCACCATGTATGTTTTTTATGAGTGCAACATAAAGAACCACAAAACCAAAACATTTCATAGTGGACTAGAAACACCCTCCGCAAATAATTATTCTGCAGAATGACAGATTAGTTAGAAAGAACACTCATATTTCTCACCATATTTCTTTTTTTTTGTTGTTGTAATATTTGGTAGAAGGCAGTGGTAGCCTCTGTCTCTTAATGTGGATGTATTCTGTATCTGGCAACCCATGCTGTAGCTGGAGATGTTGCACGGAGGCACTGGGTAGATGGATAAACTATTGACACAGATATGGGAATGAAATCAATCGTCTCATGTCACTCTCAGAAAAAAAAACTGCACAAATGTATTTGCCAAAATGTTGAATTTTTTATTAGCAAGCTTTCACAAAGTATCAAACTGTGGTGTAAAGGTAAACTTTATCCAACATGTTAGTGGACTTTTTTACCTGTGATGCTGGTTGACCTTTACTTTTTAATTTTTGTTTTCATTTTAAATTGTGGGTATGAGTGTTTCCCAGCCAATGCAGACAGTGGTGGGAGTGCTGCCTCTGGATCAGCTCCAGGCATTGCCATGTTTTCTGCCTTCACTACAGTCCTCTGGACGTCACTGGGCTGCTTTTCACATCCATGCTCTGCTAACACCATCCATGACACACACACACACACACACACACACAGAGGTGAGGCAGTAAAAATGCCTGGCAACCTGCCGCTGCTGAGAATTAGCTGAACTGAGTGAATGTCTGAGAGCGCTGCAGCAACCAGACTGTGGCACATTCACACTCACACACTTACATACATGAACATCACATGTACAAGTACACACATACATCCACAGTCAGACGCACACAGACTAAAAGGCACATGATAGCAAATATACAAAAACACACACACACACACACACAGGCATACATGTACAGACAAACACCACAGTCATCTAACACATGTATATGTGTACAGATATTCAGTTAAAACACACAGACATTAAACATTAAATATAGAACTACAAAACATACATGTACACACACATAGTACTAAGCACACCTACACACACGTGCAGCTGTGGGCGAGGCGGTGAGGTAGACGAGTGTAAACCAGCGTGGGAAACTGTTCCCACAGTTGGCGAGTAGAGCAGCGTGGGTTAAAGGCGGAAGCTGCTCTGTTCACATTGGTGGACAAGGTGTGAGGAGTGTGAGTGTGTGTGTGTGTGTGTGTGTGTGTGTGTGTGTGTGAGAGAGAGAGAGAGAGAGAGAGAGAGATGGCGTCTCCCCAATTGATTTGAATACCAACTGGTCCTTAATTTCCCTGGCATAGCTCCACACATGTGTGTCGAGAGAGGAAAAGATGGAGATTAGTTGTTTTGGATCAACACACAGCTCTGTGAGTCTTTGGACATATAGCAGGACATTGATAATTGAGTGTCAAATGACTTTTGTCAACTGCAGCTCAAAACTTCACTACCTGATCTCTGAAGTGAAGAGTGTGTCCTGGAGACCAGGGTTCATCTGAGGTTATCAGTCATCATAACACCTGTGTGTGTTGGACACTGACTGATGTACAGTATTATGAGCTTGACACATGGTGGGTTCCTAGACACCTGTGTTCAAATGAAGACCACAGTGTATACCGGTATATACATTTGAATTCATTTAAACAGACCACTGAATTTTAGTGTTTAGTATGTTTCTTCAGCATGTGGACAGGAGGGGCTGAGGATTGAACCCTCAACTGTATGATGAATGGATTACTTGCTTGACCATCTACCACAGCAACAGTGCAGCTCAGGTCAATTAATCAATCAACACAATCAATAAATAAGGACAAACTCCCCCTGATAACTGCACGTCTACTGTGTACTACAATGCAGTTGAGCAATACCTTTGTCATTGATAGTCGTTCAGGTAAGTAAAGTGAATATAAATCCGTAGATTAACAATTATTAAGATATATGTTAAATTAACAAGTTAGAGTTTTAAGTTTAAAAATTCAAAGTTAAAATACTTTAATATCCTGAAATACGTTGCATTTAATTAAAAAAAAAACATATTTAGTTTGTCCATAAGTCCATGAAAGAGGACTTTCAACATGTTTACATGCACAAAAGAAGGTGCCAGATCAAGCAGCAACTACCACAGCTTGAGGCTGAAGCCAATGTGGAATAACCTTAAAGTGCAATTCCACTGATGACAGTTAGATGCTGTCTCCAAAAAATCCCAGTCAACTTCTCTCTGGAAAAACTAAGCCAGTCATTTTTTCAGCAAGTCATTATGGTCTCAATTGCTAAATTCAGGCCCTCTAATAAGTGTGCTGGTGATCATTTTGGAAATTATTGCTCCGTTAATAAGATTTGAAGACACAGTTGCTTTGATTTTTGTCGTGTGGGTGTTGATTGACCTGCTGCTCTCCTCGGTTACGTGACTTGCACTGACTTGGACTATTGTTGCAATACTTCAGTAACTTTAATGTTACTTGATTATGATACCTGCCCTGTTAATACAATTTAGCTAAAGTAGCTAACATTAGCCCAAGTGTACAGCCCTCACTGTTCCCAGTAAGCTAGTGTTAGCTTGGATCCAAGGTAGCGCAGCGTGTTTCCAGAGTGTGAAAGGCAACACTCCACACTATTTAGAAGATGGCGCCAACCAGAAGCTGCAACTCTGGGCTTCAAACCGGCTCCAGTGCAAACCAACAGGTGACATCATACCTCGCTGTGTCCGTCTGTGCATACACTCTATGTGACAGATATATAAACAATGTGTATGCACAAAAATCCTGCATACAACAGTTCACACATAAACTGGTATGTATAAAAGAAGAGAGTAAGGTGAGAGACATAATCTTGTAGTAAAATATGTTTTGTTTAGGTTGTTTGACAATTTCACTGTCTCTCGGCACTTTCAACTATTAAATAAAAGCAAAACTGCTAAAAAAAATACTCAGGCAGGCAGATGCACTGGTATGCAAATGGATGATTAGGAGTCTACATCCATTTTTGGCTAACTGTGGGAGTGGAAATTGGGCCTTAACCCAGTTATTTAAAAGTATGCACGCACTGATTGATTAAAGGCTTCAGTATGCTTCCAACAAAGGGCTTGTTTGATTGTCTTAACAGCATCTGAAGCATCAGAAACCCTTTTTTGAATATCTGAATTTGAACAGACTGTGTTGGCCAGTGCCTTTCTGAAACAGACAATCCAATAATCATGTCCACTTCATGCAGTGATTGGTCAGGTGTGTGGAGGTGTAAAAGTGGGTGAAGTTTGAACTTTTCATTCAAGTTTTCTTTCTTTTACTCTTCAAACAACTTCTTTAGTGAAACCATCTGTCTGAAAGTGCACTCAGTTATCCCCATTTGTACAATTAACTAATGACATAGTTTGTTTGAAGCATACTGAGGCCTTACAGGTGTTGTAATTAGTCAATAGGTCAAATTTAGTGCATATCAATGACAAAATCCTGACAAGTAGATTAAACATATACATATGGAAAACAAACAGATTTTTTGCTTTAGAAACATTATAACCACACATTTTTAATCACTTTCCTATCTTGCTCCCATGAAAGCTATAATGGCTTGGATTGTAAATTTGACAGCATAATTCAAATTCTTTTTTACAACATAGCCATGCCACATGTCTTTTTTATTTGGCTTGAGAAGGAACCAGAGAAGGAATCAGCTTGATCTTCAGCAGTGATGCTGACCTCTCATTATTTCCCATTTATTGACATATATATGTGTAACCTAATACGGCAGCGCGCCATGACAGTGACATTAGAGTGAATACACAGGACATCAGGTGACTGCAGTCTTCACATTCCTGAGAGTACGACCACCAAATGGGTCTGATGCTGAGTGGAGCAGCATGTGTGACATCTCTGACAGACGTGCACACACATATACACACACACACACATACACACACGCACACACACACAAATATACGATGCACATGCACATACACTAACCTCTTACTTCTTTCTCTCATTTGGTTTGGCTCAAAAAATAATTGGAGTTTTAGTGTTCTGTGACGGTCTAATCTGTGGTTGCAAACATTGGGGTTTGGACTGGTCTTGGGACCAATTTGGGGATACTGGGACCACGAATGAAAGAATTTCTTTTACACAGAATTATGTTTTATTGTTTCTCTAATATTTGCTTTTTTCTTGTGAAATACTCTATTTTTACTTCTTTTGGACGCAAAAAATCCTTGAAATGAAACAATCTGAGAAGGAGAAAATACAATCTTTGGTTGAACTACTCACAACTCATTTCCAAACCTGTCACAAGTGGTAAATGTTGGCAACTATTTGTCTAAATGCCGCTGAGGTGACAATCTCTTGAAATTTGTTTGTACTTGGGAATGAGAGTAGCTGAAATGTGGCAGTAAACAGTCCAGTTCCAGTCTCCATTCCAGCAAATTTGTACGAACAAGAGAAACTGTTCAAATGTAAACTGTTCCACAGTGATGCTATGTGATTTTGTAGAACATATCCTTGTGGCCCAAATGGGAAGTGAAAAAGTGTGACTCCATGCAGGGATTGCTGTTCAGAAAGCAGATAATCTGTGTCCTTTGAGGGGAAAATCAGAGTTGGGATACTTTGAGTTTCAGAGTGAATGTAGAAAGAAAGTGAGGGCAAAATCAAGAGAGTGTTTAGGGTTAAGTGGAATGAGTGAGAGTCTGAGAGATCAGGCAGCGAGCGAGAGGGGAAATAAATTGAAAAAGCAGAGAGTAGTACGGGGTCTTGCAGGAATTTTTTCGAAGAGGAAAAGAAAAAAAAAACGGCTGGTTGAAAAGGGAGACGCGGCATCGTGTTCAGAGCTGTTGTGTTTCTCTCGGTCCCCCTCTTCAAAGGGACGCTAGCCCTGATGGCTTTACCATATGCTGCTCTGGGGGTTAGAGCTGGAGCACGGCACTGCACAGTACCTGCAGGACTGGAGCTACAGGGAGCGGGGCTCATGACGGCCTGGACAGGGCTCAGTAGGCAGCTTCACTGTGGCACTCCAGGTGAACCTGCAAACGTACAGTATGCTGACAGACTGCTTGCTGATGACAGAGAGACTGAGGACTGCAGCTCCACTGGACTGAGTGTGTGTTTAAACAAGACTAGGTTCAAAACCCAATATATGGCTGGACCGTGTATGAAATGTTTGAAGACATATGCTTAGAATTGTTTAAATGTAACATAAGATCTTCAAGAACTTAATTCTACGAATGCAAAATTTTGCTAAAATAATGAACAAATTAATGATATATTGTTCATGGCTGGCAAAATTAGGATTGTTGAATATTAATAACAATGTCATGTTCTTTAAGTGAAATTTCCTTACAGGGAGCCCAAAACATTGTCACATGTACACACTGAATAAACATGTTCTAGAGTTTCCACCATATACAATAATTACAAAAAGAGCATTCATTTTCTGTATGAGGAATATATGTGATAAGCAACATGATAAGCACATAATGCCAGTTGACAGTGCATTAATTACACTACTATGCTCACTTTGGGAGACAGGAACACTGTATTTCTCTATAAAATCTTCATATGAATACAGAAGCCCTTCACAGTTAAATAGCTGTTTTACAAGCAAAATGTTGTCAAACCAATTTTCAAAAAATAATGACTTGTTTCTGTACGTGACATTGACATCATTCCATAAAAAGCATATGTGAGGAGAATAGTGGTGCTTATATGAAAGGACCAACACATAAGAGCTTGCCTATGAAAGTTAATTTACTGACAGCATGAGGACACATTAATAAAAAATTAAGACCACCTACTTTTTGAAACAGAAAATTTGGGATAATATTCCACATGCTATCTGGATCTTTTAGAAATCTTTTGATCCAGTTAAATTTGACAATATGGTTGAATGAGGAAAAGTCCAAAACATTAAGCCCTCTCTCTGTTAGAGACATATACATAACCTTTACCTTAACCACATAACCATTTTTACCTTGTGTGGCTTATGTTCCAAATAAAGTTAAAGGTGCAGGTCTACACAAGAAGTTTTATGTTTAGTGACATCAGGGGAGGAAAAGACATAAGAGGCTCTTGTTTTTGTATAATGGGTGGCTCACATAGTGACTGGCCCACTGAAAGTTCTCTCGTGCTCCCAATGGCCAGTCCAACTGCCCCGGGATGATGATGGATGTTGACTGGCTGGTCAGGCTGCTGGCTGCTAGCAGCTGAGATGAGCGGCTGGCACCCGGGCAGCGGCTCCTCACATCTCTGAAAATGTTGGAGCAAATTTCCAAATAGGCATTATTTGGATAAACTGACAACATATTTGGAATTTTAATGCCTGAAAAAGTACTAAAACTTAATAAAACTTAATAAAGTGATGTATTAACAGTCCTACAGCAAAATTTACAACAGCTTCTGGCTGACTCAAAATCTACACCATCACGGCCATTTGGTGCGAAATGCATTCTGGGATACTTGGCTGTCCCAAGCTTCGGCCACCTTCAGCCAACCAATGGTGTAACTTCATCACTTAGTCAGTCAGTCAGTGATTCAGTGACAGACAGACTGCAGCCATATGACTTTGTGAAGACTTGACATCTAAAGCTCAGACAGGGTTAACTGTCCCTGGAGGGACTGGATGCAAGCAGAGGTTTAATGAAGCATAAACCCTCCTCAGCACAGTTTGCACACTGTACTAAATAACTTTAATTATGTATTTCCTTTGAATTATTTTTGTAATATTGGAGGTTATCTTTCTTATGACATCCATCATATGATGTAATATATGCACAGGCAGCCAAATCTGCATTGTCTTTGAAATAATTTCAAATTCATTTATATTCTTTCTATGAAGTCAAACTCAAATTTGAATTCTCCTCTTTCTGCAAGGAAATATTGACTATAATGATGCTGCAGCTATTGGGCAGATGTTTTCATTTTTCAAAAGAGGAGAAAATCATTTTTGGACATATTTGTGGAAACTGTCTCAGCTTTAAGCCTCTGACTGATTGTCTCCCACAGCAGCTGTACATGCAGGTGCGCTGCAAACATCCATGGTGTTGTGCTGACTGGAGAATATCGTACAGTACCAACAAATTTGCACAGTGTTAGCTATCAATCATTTGCGATTTAAGCCATCTGCCCCTTTACAAGATTAAATATTTGGAAGACCATTGTGCTGTTGAGGTTGTATTCCACACAGAAAGTGGAAGCTAGTTAGTGTAGCTTGCTAACGTTAGCACTGATTCCCGCTAGACTTTACTTTTTGTTCATGTTATTTGAATGTCTGCTGAGTCATCAGCTGCAGTGTTGATCCTGCATTACAGACCAGAGGAGGCCAGCCAACATCAGCCATCTTTCTGTCATGGGTCCAGAGCTCACAGCAACAGGTAGTACTGTAACCTCAGCACTCGGTATGTTACATGTGGCAATGCAATAGATAACAATGTCAGAGCCTCAAGTAGTTCAAACCTGTGCAATATATATTCAAGACTGACTGTGGCTGTTGGAAATAAACTGATATAATGAACTACTTTTTTGTACCTACACAGGTACTAGACCAATTAAAATTATAGTACCTACATTGTCAGTCTGTGACAAAAAATCACGTAAGGAGCATTGTCGCTGCAATTTTGGTAACGCTTCATTTTACAGGTTCCCTAATTTTATAGTGATTTCTTGGATTTTTTTGAGTAATTTGCAGGTATTTAATGGATAATTTGTTGGGACATTTGGTACAAATTATAAGAATTAATTGAAAAAAGTGTTAAGTACTCACTCATTATAAGCTATTTGGGTTCATATGTAGATTTAGATTTATTTTCAAAATTTCTTGATAAATAAGGTTCTTGACAATTCTTTAACTGTCAGAAAATACTTAGTTTTAGTTTAGTTAGGACCTGTAAAATGAAGCGTTACCAAAATTTCAATTTATTCTTTTTGGTAATCATAATTTTGACTGAAACTATGCACAAGTCAAAACAAACATCAAAACTGAAACGCTGATTTATTAGTATAATTTTTTTTTTGCAGTTGGTCTTAAATGTAATTCAGATGTTTCAGTTAACCTTAATAATTAATCGTCATTTGATTTACTGTGGTACTATGGTGTTTCTTGCCTTGAATTTTTTAATCTATTTTTCTGCAAACATTGTTTGCTTTTGCTTTGAATTTGATCTGAAAAGTTTATTACATTATTTGTTAAATGCTTTGTTTTGACATGAACTAACTAAATAAAATTATATATAATAAAAGAAACATCATGATATGTCACTGGTATTATATATCCATGACACCTGGCATGAACAACCTTGACCTTCGACCCCTGCATGGTGGTGTGGTCCGCATGCTGCTGAGGTGTAATTTCGGTGCTAATTCCATTAGAATGACCTCTCTCGCATCCTTCATACAAATGAGTCATATTTTCAATCACTTATCACTTACATATTTTCTACCACTGTTGCCTTCTGATCCTCTGTTGGGTCACCAGCCCATATTTAGCAGACACTAGAGCCACAGAGGAATGCTCTGTAGCAGGACAGAGATTCCTGGAGGGTGTGGGAGCTTTTTCAGGGTGGGGGGGCTACAGTTTAGAGGGGGAAGACAAGGCTGTCAATCGGATGCATTATCTCTGCTCCACCCTGTCGGTGAGCCTATCACCCCTGGGTGGCGACAGAGGTGGTTGCTCATATCTGAGAAAGGTTGATAACCCTGAAGACCCACAGAGCAGAGACTCTCGCTGTCCAGCTGGAAGGACTGACAGCACATTCACTCCTCCACACACACCTTCTCATCTTTCTCTTATTTTGGATGCAGGAACACTCAGACTGAATGGAAGTCTGGCTTATGGTTCAAACTATTGGTGTTAGACAGTTGATAAGGATTTATATTTTGTGCGGGTATTTGATATTTTAAAGATGTGACCACTTTCATGCTGATCCAAAACTCCAAGGTGTTTTTACCAGAGTTGCATTAGGGTGGTGTACATGTATTTCAGCCCTATCGCTAGACAAAAACATTTTTATTGGACATTTCTACAAAACACTCATTCTGCTCAATGACATTTTTAATACCAATTAATTACCAAAAAAACCAAACTTATTTCTTTGTACAATATCTGAGCATGACAAATATCATATGGTTTAGGTTTGGGAGAGATTGTGTTTAGAGAACTAAAAATCAGCAAATGTTAACTGGACATGAATTCCATTCTCCTACATGGAAGTTGAATGTGCTACATGCCTATGTCTGACCTCCACACATTTATTTATCCCCTCACCACATAAAGGACGCACTCCTTCCTGAATTGGCACTGAACTGTTTGAAGGTATTGTGTGATGACATCAGATTGCGTTGTGGCACAGGTTGAGCCACATTCAAGGATTTTGCTTGTAGCTGGAGCCTGTGCCAACACAATGGTCTCTGTGAAATGAATGAGGGAGGCTACGTATGTTGATGCAGTGCTAATGTTGGTCTGAACACAGCCTAACTGGATGGAAAGGATGCTATCATTTCACAGATGGATATTCTTTTTGGTGTCTTTTTCAGAGTCAGATGAAAAGATGGATATGAGCTTCATCTATGTGTCCAGAATAGAGAGAAGTGGAAAGAACTCCAACAACTACAAATTGGTCTGATTTACATGTTACATTTTGTGTCTTTACCATGTGTGTAAATAGAAATTTTAAAACAAGACATTGTCATTTTAGGGACTGTTGGTGTTGGAGCGCATCTTTGTCTCTATCCCTTTGAAACACACATTATTTTTAGATTTATCTAGTAGACTCTGGAAACTAAGGTCCAAGATCTCCAACTTAAATGATGCAGTGGGTAAACTTGACAACTTTGCAATTAGTATTTTTTCAGTTTTGACAGCATCAGAAAGTTAGCAGCTTCCCTCTTCTTCCAGTCTTTGTACTAAACGCACCATGGTCCTATTTGTATACAGGAAACACAAAGATGAAATCATCATAATTAAATAGTGATCCAAAGAAGAGATTTGGAAGGTGAGTGAAAATGATGAGTAGCCCAGTCAGGGATACAGGGTACAACTTACCTGTTAAGATAAGATAAGATATACTTTATTGTCCCTGAGGTGAAATTTGGCTTGGGCAATAGTGTTGCATACAGCTGCAATCAACCTAAGTACAATATATAACCAACAAATACTATAGTAGTATGTCATAACATAATTTACATACAACAAAGTAGAAAAGATATATAAAATATTGCACATGCCCAGAGGGGTAAAAGATATAAATTCTTAATCATTATAAAAGGAGGAATGAAATCATGGAAACCATAAAACCAAAATTCATAATGCTTAACAGCTAGAAGCAACAGTGCCTCCTTACTTATGAGGCACTACATAAGCATAAATGATCTGGGTGTTTGTTCAAACGAACTCTGGTACATTTGCCTGTTTGGTGTGGTGTGTTTGGGCAGATGTGAAAGATGTCAACTGAACTCTGTTGTGGACCAAACAAGTGGACAAAGACTGCCTGAAAAGGTGAGTCTCAGTCTGCTTATTAGTGGAGTTTTGTGATATGTACAGTGGCCCTGAGGTGCCAAACACATCAACACATTAACAAAATGGAAAACACAACACCGTCTCACAAAACATAACATTACATAAAACACAACATGTCTGAAAACCCATTTACAAAACTAAAAACATGACATTTCACAACCGTTCTTGTTTGTGATTAGACAGAACCCAAGTCAACTCAGATTTCTTAGAAAATCAAAGGTTGGTGTACAACGCTATATGGAAGTAAACACCCATGGATGAGCTGATTGGCATGGACTGGGTCAATCATTTAGGCCTCTGTCTTGACCCTTTCACAAGGTCATTTTCTGTTTCCACTTTGTAACTTCTTGGCAGTCTGGCCTCCATGTTGCCTACGTCTTCCAAGCGTGTTGTCAGGGTGTGAAATGACATTTTGATGTTGAAGCACAAAACATACGTATGTACATACACTATATACAGTACTGTGCAAAAGTTTTAAGCACTAAAAGTCAAGTGAGGATGCTTTCAAAAACAATGTCATGAATTGCTTTTATTTCTAAATTAACTTCACACAAAGGTCAGTAAACAGAAGAAACCTAAATGAAATCAATATTTGCTTTAAAACAGCACCAGTTCTCCTCAGTACACCTGCACACAGTTTATCAGGTAGTTGGCAGGTCGGTTGTTCCTGCATCTTGGAGAAGTTGCCACAGTTCTTCTGTGGATTTAGGCGTGTCAGCTGCTTCTGTCTCTTAATGTAATCCCAGACTGACTCCATGATGTTGAGATCAGGGCTCTGTGGGGGACTTACACTTATTGAAGTGCTGCTAGTCACTGGAATTGGATTTCCCCATGTGGGTCAATACAACTCTGATAATAATCAGTCACCAAAACTGTAAATGAAAAAAGGTAACGCCTGTGCACTTACTCCAAGCCACAAAATTTTATCTCGACAATGTTTCAATTAAATCTTCGTCAAGTCAGAATGTTTGTAAAAATGGAAAACACACCCATATTTATACATCCATGCACATGAATAGGCTGACAAGCTGAATGATGACAGGTGTAGTTAACCATTCAACCTGCCAAGGGTTATAACCATCTTAAAGCAATTAATAATTCAATACAGAGAAATGAGCAGAAATACAAAGGCCATTCTTCAAACACAATACATCAAAAATATCACAAATATCAAAACATATATCTTATATATAAACATTACATCATATTCATCATCACATATATCAGAATTAACATCACATATGTTCAAAAATATATCATAGTAAGCTAGAAAAGAGGAGCCTTAAATTCTTGTACAGAGAGGGAGTTGTGTCACCATAACTGTCCAATCAATGAGTTACCAGTCAGTCTGTATATCTTTATGTTTACAGCTCTTGGTTCATTCGTGAAAAGTCATTGTGAAACTGATCCAGACCAGAATGAAAAGGTCACAATGAATTATTTTTTCCCTTGCTCCAGTCCTAATGAACTGACCCGCTGGTGTGAAAGCATCTGTCTTCACCCAGACTATTTGTTCTAATTTGGACACTGAACTTACTTCACCTTCTCAGAGCATTTCTGTGCTGCACCCTTTGCACATGTTTCTGCTTATCAGCAGACTGAAATAGCAACTAGGGTTAACAAGGAGCTCAGTCTGACACCTGGCCTGTCTGACCTTACAGCTAGTGCATTGGGAGGTTGATTTGCTGATGTTTTAGGAAATTGTGCTTTTTTATTGAGCATTGGATATTGGCCAGTCAGTGTCATCCACTGATCTAAAACCTGGAAAACATGATGTTTCATGGGTTGTACATTTTCATCAGTCATTTGTCATCACTGACTTGTTCAATACTCATTTTTATAAAATCTTAACTTAAAAGCAGCACTGATTAACATTTCCCTCACCTGCTCTTAAACAGCTGGCAACTCCAATATAAATACAATAATAGTAAGTAATAAGTAAGTTTTTTTAATGTTCCATGATTGTCTAAATGCAGTCTTTTCACCCTGATGAGAACAAGATTTGGAGGAAATACAAATTCTTTTAAAGATAAAGAACACAAAATACTTTAAATGCAGTTGTAATACATTATATAAGCACTTGAAAGCCACACCAGTCAAAGTTGTGTGATGCTTGTGTCACACCATATCTTTCTATCTTTCATACTTACATTTCATAATGATTAGCAATTTATGATCTCCCCACAATTATTAAAACATACTGTATATATGAATACACACAGCGGGTAGCTAAGGTACACACACTCTTTCAATTGTGAAAAAAAGTGTGTGTGTGTGTGTGTGTGTGTGTGTGTGTGTGTGTGTGTGTGTGTGTGTGTGTGCGTGCGTGTGTGTGTTTGTTGGGGGTGGGAGCAGGCTGTACCAGTTGATACATCTGATGTGAGACGAGCTGGCTCTCTGACAGGAGCTGTCACTGGAATAGCAGGGGGGTCCTTATCAATCAACCCCTGCCAATCAAATCCCCTCACCATGGCAACCAGTGCCCTGTTATCTACACAGCTGTCAGCTCTCTCTCTCTTTCTCTCTCTCCTTGAGTCTGGGCCTGCTTACCACACTTTGCACTGGCTCACTGGCAGAAACAGTTGATATATCCAACATCACCTGCAATTGGTCACACTACAGCTTGTATTCTTTTTGTCCTTTTTGTCGTTGGCGTTTCCTCTGCTCATCGAGACCAGATGTACCTGAGTTGTGAGAGGACTTGTGTATCATCAGCCCCATGATTTTCAGGCCCCCCATTTTTGCACAGTGTTATTAATTAAGGTAGCCTCTGGCTATTACAACTTGGGTTGTAATTGCTGATATATGAGCATGTGGCAACATCAGTAAAAATAGCTGGTCAAGAAACACAAGCAATCAAACAATCAGACAGGTTGGAAACAAACCAACCAGTTATCCAGATGATGTAAACCGTTTGTAAACCACACTGAGAATGAGCACCTGAAATGATGCTAATAATTGTACAAGAAATCTGTGCACACAACTATAGTGAGAGTAGAGTTTTCTGAAAAAAGGGGTAATACAGGTCTCCTGTGGTATGTGCCTTAACCATTCCACTAGCAAGATGCCCCTAATTTGGGTAATAATTTTACTGTTCACTTTTACTCTGTTTTCTCCTCCAAATAAGTCTGTCCAACCTGAAGATTTGTTTCTAACTATCTGATCGTCTGATGGCTGCTTGTGTTTCTTGATCCATCAGATTTCCTTTTTGTCAGTGTGTTCCCAGATCTCAGCTATTTCCTTGGTGAGTAAAAGATATAAATGTAAAAAAGAAAAAAAAAAACAGCATAAATGAGATTAAAGTTCGTAATAAACTGGAATTAGCCTTTAAAGCCTGAAACATACCCTACATGCTCTTTGTATGTGAATGTGGAGGCTTTGTGGTATTCAGTCCATTTCAAGTGTTGTAAGATGTATAAAGAAATGTTTGTTTTTATTCATGCATTTACACTGAGTATGTCCCAAGCTTAAGCCAGATTTATGCTTTTTTATCGAAGTGTTACCTCCATATATGCCCACTGAAAGCATTTATATTTAACAGTATTTAAGAATGGTCCCAAATATCAACAATTCAAACCCTGACTGTATCTGGTTGTCCAACAAATTAATGATGGAAAATCAGATATGTTACAGCAATATGGTCTCTTGCTTGTCTTTCCTCTTTTCTCTCACTCTTTCTCTCATCAACACACACACACTGACACACACACACACACACACACACACACACACACACACACACACACACATACACACACACATACGGCACTATAGTCACAGAGGGAGAAAGGCAACCTGTGGCCTTTGTTTAACAGTAGCAGAATGAATATGTAAAGAAGAGCTCATAAATAGAGAGCTGAAAGACCCCCAGCTGAGGCTGCTCTGGGCCGGCCTCTAGCCACACACACACACACACACACACACACACACACACACACACACACACACACACTGAACCTTTCAGGCAAAGATAAGCAGCACTCAATCAAATGTCTGTAAGGGAAATAGTTGTTAACAGATCAATCACCTATAGGATGAGACCAACAGAAGAACAATCCATCTCTAGCTGAAGCTGTATGCTAATGAGAGGAGTCACTGCTAACACACAGACACACACACACTGCTGACAGGTTGTCTCCATGAGAAAAATTGGCTTTTCTGGAATGAACACAACTAGGCAAACTGTACCTAAGCTGATAAGCATACTTCATGATTTCTGAGATAATGTTACAATATCTAATAGTCATATCTGCAGTTTATTAAAAAATCAAACAAATTAAACCTAAACTATCAGGCTGGGCAGAGAAAATATGCAGGTTTTTAACATGGGTGACATCAGTATGATATATTTGGATGCTCTGGAGAAAGTAGTTTACAAATAGTTTGATACATATTCTTAACTCAATATCTGCTTACTGTAGTTTTCAGCCATATATCTTGGCCTTCATTAGCAACAAAGTTTGTTTAGTTGTTAAGTTTCATCAGAGCTCTCTGTTCTTTCTGCGAGATGTTTGATTTGAGGGGCTTGGCTGTACTGAAAGGACAAGTTCACAATTTTTCAAGTCTGTCTTAAAACAAGTCAGGTGCCAAATGAACACTGAAAGAGGTTTTTAGACAAGAGACATTTAAAAGTTGATGTGAAGCTTATATGAGGCTTCATCAGTCTGAGTTAGTCATATCAAGTGGATATCTGACACATTAACAGTCTTTTTAGCATCCAATTCCCTCTTTGTGTTTCCTCAGACTGTGTTTCCCTGTTGAGCTGTGGTGGAAAAGGAAAAACCTATTTCAATGTTCATGTGGGCACTTGACTGTTGTTTTAAGACAGACTTGAAAAATTGTGAACCTGTCCTTTAACATCCTGGTCATATCCCCCCACGAGGCCCAGTAGCTGGTATGATTTCATCCTCTGGGACTTTTTTGGGTGTAACTGTGCATTTTAGACCCTTATGTGATACTGCAGTTTCAGCTTTGATCAACTTATGTTTAGGTAAGTTCATTCATCTGTCCTTATCAACAGTGTCTACTGTGGTTTTTCATTCCCTCAGTCTCTGTTTCCTGCATAGAAGGGAAACAGTGGAGCAAAGTTACACATGTGGGTTATGTGATTGCAACTGAACCATCTCCATAACAACTGAACAAACTCCATCCACTAAAGAAAGATGAATGATGTAGCTGAAAGCACCAGATAAAATTCTAGTGCAGCAAGTGGACTTTGAGTTAAGATTCATAGTAGAGGAACTACTATGGTACTATGGTACTATGGTACTGAGAATGAGCCTTCAATCTCAGTTTACAAATAAAACTTCAGAATAATCAAATTGTATTTTTACCATCCAAGGATAATTTACTCACTTTGAATAAAAGTGTTCTGTTCCCTTGCAGCATGACCTCAGTGTATCAGCACAGTGGAATTGTGAATGGGTGTAAGAGTGTCTGTGAGTGCTTACACCAGAGGCACAGAGAGAGAGAGAGAGAGAATGTAAAAATGTGAATGAGAGAGTGAGAGGGAGGAGAGAGATACAGCATAGCATACATAGCTGAAATAGCTGATGTTGACTTGTTTGTGTTGTGTCGGAAACACTGCATAAATGTGTGTGTTTGTGTGTGTGTGGTCATGTGTTTGTGTTGAGGTACAGCTGCTCTCTGCTGTTTGTCTCCACTCTGTGGAGTCCCGCCAGTCTCTGTGGATTTTCCTTCTTCCTCGTCCAGGTGGACTCTATCCCTCCATCCTTCCATCCCGCCATCCGGTGGCTCGGTGGTTAGCACTGTTGCCTCACAGCAAGAAGGCCCTGGGTTCGAACCCTGGCCGTCCCAGGTCCTCTCCTTGTGGAGTTTGCATGTTCTGCCTGTGTTTGCATGGGTTTGCTCCATGTCAACATGGATTCTATGTATTTGCAACCATTGTGCCTCAGCAAAAAGGGAACGGACGAAAATTAAAGGCTGTCTGACTTACATTTCCTCCATGTATCAATCATAATTTTCATGTTGAACAATGAACAATCAACACTGACTACATATTGGACTGTACATGAACACAGGCTACTGTTGAACGCAAACACTTACAGTAATAGGCCTACAGCCATTACCACCACACCCTGGCTTTACACTGCTCTGCATCATACTGGACTACATGGGCACTGAACTGCAGCTGACTGTACATCATCAATATAGAATAGTTTCATGTGGGGACTGGATTGCCTGCTCAAAGTCTTTTCAGCTCTAGTTACAACTGTCTGCTGCTGGTCTAACAATGTAATATGAATATTAAAGGGACGCTCCAGCAGTTTAGAATTGCACTTTTATAAAGTTGGGGGATTCATACGAGGTGAGAATAGTCAAAATCTGCACAGCAGAACATCCTGACTTTCAGTCTGTAGTATCAGAGTCAAGCTCTAAAAACATAATATATTTCCCATAATGTAACCAAAAGTATCTTTTTGCTAGAACCCAGTGGCCTGATAATGCCTGCATCTTTCAAACTCATTTTATAACAGTGTCTCTTTGTAGTATAGTTGTAATATATGTCCAAGGCAAGGTAACCTGGTGACATCAGTATGACATCATCAGGGTTATCTTCTCAAACTTGACAAGGCTCCTCCAGAGCCACAGAAGACATTATACAACTGTTTTTACAGGCAGAATAGAACTAGAATTTGTATGTAGCATTTCAAATATACACAATGGACATTTAATAGAAATGTCACAGGTTGTATGGTATTTGAAAACTGCTATAACAATAAAAACATTTTAAAAATGCAGCTATAAGCAAGGCACCTCCTACAGCACATTTGACTTTCCCTCTATTCACTTCATCTTTCCATTCAAACTCTCTCCTGCTCTCATTCTCTTCCTACCATTCCTGCCAGCTCCCACCAGTTATTATTGTGGCCTGCTAGCCACTGCCGATGCTGTAATCATCATAGCTGTGGTGGCTCGCTCATTACACGAGGGCTGTGCTGTGATTTGGACAAATTGCGATGAGATGTCTTTGCTTCTCCAAGGGTGAAAAACACTGGTTGGGACACATGGAGCTGGATCAGGAAAAAAGAACGTGGACTAGAAAGGGAAGTGAAATATTCTCTTTGTCAGAGAAAGATGAAGAATTTGATGTCTTTTTAAACTTCAGTTCTTGTGGTTGCTGTAGAAAAGAGAAAAGACATGCAAAGCTCTTACTAAATAGTCTGACAGAATAAAATGTTAAGGAGCCCACTGCATTTTTGAATGCATTGTTACTGTCTGTACTGAAATATGTATAAAAAAACCTGCATCTGTGCATCCTGTCACCTAAATTGCAGGTTAGAGTTCTACACACATTTAGCTAATCATGCTAAACTTCTGTAGGCAGAGCCAAACAATTACCATTGTGAAGTCCTTGTTAGCTATGTGGAAAACTGTCAAAAATAATTTATTATTATAGTCTTTCACATTTAGCAGGCTAGCAATCAAGCAAATCTCAACAACTAGCTGGTTGGAATTTTAAAGGTCTGCTAGGCTAACATGCTAACCTCAATAAAATCAGTTTTCATATTGTACAGACTGTAATTATGAGCTACCGCATCAGGAAAAAAGCCTCCTATTTGTAATTCCAAGTCTGTCCATAGATTTCTGACAGTATCAGTTTCTAGGTGAAAAGAACTACAGAAGGGTACAAAAAAACATTGCTGGCATTTACATTTAAATAAAATCCAATATTTACACTAATACAACCGATTCAGCTAATTAAAGATTAGCTGTATTATTTGTATCTGGTTTCACATGTTAACGAATTACAATGAATTTGTAACACAAGTCACAAATTTCCATTTATCTGATGTGACTGCATAGTTAGCATTGGGGCTAATCATCTTCAAATTATTCGTGAACGTTCCCAAGAAGGAGGTTTTCTCAGCATTCTGCTGACACAGCATCCATGCCACATTAGCATAGCCAGCTCATTTTGTCCCTCTTGCTGTTTAAACTGAGCTTCAGCTATGTTACATAGCCAGGAAACTGGTTTCTTTTGCCCTGCCCACTGACATTTAGGCAAAGTAAAAATACTTTGGTGTCTAAACCAACTCTGTCTCTGAGAACTGCTCTCAATATCTCATAGTGAAACCAAAGGTGGTTTGGTTGATTTGAAGGAGCATAATTTATCCCAGCATTAGCATGGAAACGTGTATTGATATATCTGCATGTCTGCTCTCAACATCTCTATGGTTTTGTTTATTGCTATGACAAGACTTGCAAGTCTTTGACTGAGACTTCATATTAGTTCTGAATACACTAGACACCAGCAGGTGCATACTGACTTGACCAATCTATTGGATGATCCTACCAATGATGCTTGCAGTTTTCACTTGACTATGCCTACAGGTTACATTGTTGAATAGGAACTCAGACAGAGTGTAACACAAAGTGTTGAGTTTGATGACAGACTCCAGGTCTAAGAGCTGACCTGGGTCAGTCTCACAGATCAGAGCCATATCTTCTGGGCCAGCTCCAGAATGTGGCTGCTGCTAAAATCACGGGTTACATATGGTCACTTTCTGCTGGGCTCTACGTGGACCGAGTTCCGGGGTGTATCCAACCCTGCTGGGTGGACACACCTCTGACCACAGCTCCCCTAACCAGCCAAGCATAGTCAAACCAATGCGTTATCACCTTGGCTGTGCTCCTGCACAGACCAAAGGCTACTGTGACACATCAATTCATGCAGAAGCTCTAAGAGTCCATATTTAACTCTTTTAAACCAGAGATCATCTTTTTAAACCCTGTTGCCAATTGAATTGAATGGATACTTTGATTGATAATTGATTTGGTGCAAGCACTATCACGTCTATGTATTTCTATTTGTGGTTTGCCATACTTCACTGTGGACCTGCATCCTGTCTCAAAGCACATCATGTCTTACATTCTAGTTGACTGAGTCAACTGTTAGTGGAGAAAATTGATACCTTCTTGTGTCTGTTTCTGCCTGGTGACAACACAGCTGAAATCCTGATGTCACTTCCTGTCTCTCTGTTGTTTGGGCTTGTGTAACAAAATTCAGTCCATTATTGATGGTTCATTTCAAAAAATAAAAGTGAAACATGTTCCTGTGATATTTATATTTGCAATAAATAGATAAATGCGTTTCTACTACAGCACTTACAGTTAGTTTTAATAAAGTTAGACAACAATTAATTTGTTAACATACAGAAAACTACATCTTCCAGTTTTACCAGTGAGACGGTGTGTGTATTATATGTCAATGTAAAGTGGCAGCAGTGACAGCAGAAGCTGATTTTAAAGGTATTTTGTAAGGGGAAATTTTCTTCTCAGAATTTTTCATTCAGAGTGTGATGTTAAACACTCTGAATGAATCCTAACTACTCAGAAACCCAAGCATCTAATCGACAAAGCACAGTTAAAACTTAGTCTATTTGGGCAATTAGCTCAAACTTGCAGTTCTAGTAACCTAAGCACTATTAACACCCAATCAAACTGCTATTCAGCTCTCCAAAACCCAAAGACTTGATTGTATTTTTACACCCTTGCTCAGGTCACTGCTCAGCCAATCATGGTAGCATCTGGAGAAGCTGCTATTGTTGTGTTTCGTGTATTAGTGACCATAAAGAGCCTTCACAGGGCCCAAGAGACCCACTGTGGGATCACAGGGACCAAACACAGGGGCCACAACTGGGAAATGGTTGTATTGTTATTCGTAGAGGCAGACACTCAGGTTTCTCTTTTGAGCGCTGTTGGGGGATCCACCATTACAGGTAGTTGCGAACTGTCACTACTTGTTAAGATGAGGGCCTAGTATACAATGAACCGCTGTAGGGTACAATGACTTCAAATAGGTTTCAAGGTAAACTCCCTCTGCACAAAAGAAGGGCTTGGGCCCGTCACGTCACAGACACTGAGGGTCACCTTGTGTATTGAGCTGTGTATTGGTGATTTGTTGTTTTCGGGGTTTTGAGAGTCGTAAACGAATGGAGTAATAGCATGTCTGTGCCATGTTTGCCAGTGAAAGGAGAGTGAATGGAGGAGGGCCGGGGTGATGTTGTTGTGACCCTGCAGAGCAATAATGTTGTGATCAAACAGAGGGATGCTGCATGGGAGCCTGTCCCAGTCTGAGGGTCTGGACTAGCTGAACTTAAGGATGAGCTGATATCACCACATCTTTCCTACTTCCACCTGCTGACCTGAAGTTGTCCTTTTCTAGTATCATAAAGCAACATGCAGTTTGAAATGCATCACTAGTGTCCTCTAGTGGCAGTTTCTGTTCAGTGCCGACAAATCAGCTCAGACAACTGTCACTAATTATCAGTGTCATTATATCACACACCTATGTAAGTAAAGCATACATATCCATACAGTACACTGCAAATGTGTTTATGTTTTTTGGACATGTAAGTAAGCATGTATGAATTTAAGTAAACAAAACCCCGCTGCTTTCTTTTATTGAATGGCACATAACGAGTAGTGACAAAAAAAGATATCCTGTAAGCAGGCAATAATGATGACATAATAATAAGAGTACAGGCTCATGTAGGTGAGACTAGTTCCTGGCCTACATCACTGGAGCCTCTGAGTATTATGTCAGGTAAAAAGAAGAAAGAAAGAAACACAAAATAATAAATGAACAAGACTGAGGTCGGATACAAACAACAAGGCAGAAGTACAATACAAAGCAAAATGTTAAATATCAACCTCCTCACCCCAAACCAACCACCCCCACATCAACTCCCCACAGTGATTATGTAGAATATTTTCATTGTCGATTTAAATCAGGGATTGTTGAAATGTCAGCAAATTGCTATCAACCAGATTACAACAAAATGACAAAAACTATTCTTGAATGTGCACAGGCACACTTTGACCCTGACAGTAGCCTTACATTTCCACTTACACCACACACACACACACACACACACACACACACACACACACTGCTCATCCACATCAAAGCCAACAGGTGGAAAAACGCCCTAACACATCCACATTGAGGAATGAAAGACTGCAATCAACATGTGACTGACTTTAATGATGTGGGAGAATAAACATGTGAGTATAGTGGAGTGGTCAGGAGAAACCAGTTCAGCTCTGGAAACAGCAGATGCTTATTGGCCGACCACATTATCATACCAGCATCTACGGCCGTGTCTGTGGCCCCGGGGCAAGGCAGTGGTGATTAACATTTAAAACAGGCCCAGAACTCTCCAATTCCCCTGCCCTCGTTATTCTAAATTATAGTGGACAACCAAAAGTTTCCAAAGATACAAAATATGGCAGTTGAATGTTTGGGAACATACAATAGTGTAAATCATGTTGTCTAGGGTTTGAATATTTCCCTTCATGTCATATACTATTACTTGCTTGAACATACAGATTATCCTGGCAGACTTTTTTCAGTAATTTGTCCAAATAAAAGGAAATGCAATTACAGTTTAATTGCTTAAGAATTTACAATTTTGTTCATTTACACATAATTTGTGTTAAAAAGTCGTTCCCCTGCTATTGATGAAGCTGTTTACCCACCTTTGTCCTGTGATCATGTCACTGTTCCAGACCCCTGGTGGTCTGTGCTGGTATTGCATGATATGTATGGAAGCTTTGAAATATCTATAACTAGATTTTTGTTGATTAAAATTAGACATATACTAATATAATTATTTCCCATATCAAACTCATTGTTAATAGATTATAAAAAATCTCTGTGTGTCTAACTTTCACTCCTGGAGATACAGGTTAGACAAAGCCTGGTGCTGAGACTGGACTCTGTGTACAGTAGAGAGCAGCAGCTGGGTGTGTTCATCCACAGCACACAGATATATCAATCAATGTAGTTACACTCTTAAGTGTGAAGAAAATAGAGGTTGACTTGGATCCTAAAAAGGTGCTTTGGGTTACAGTTATGTAAGATATATGGCCAGTGTGGAGAGCTGTGGTGATGAAAATGAAATCATGTGTGTTCCACCAGATGTGAGAGAGAGGGGAGAATGAAAAACATGGCTGAAACGTGTGGACACAAGAATTTTCACTATTACATTGCATTTAGGCTGTGAAGTGGCTCTGTTACGTCTGCATGGTTCCAGTGCACACAGGAACCATGCAGATGTAACAGTTTGCCTGTTTAGTTTGTAATCTGGACATATTCAACAGGCTAAATTATTTGAATGTGGCTTTGTATGCGTATTTTACATTTTTCTTTTACACATGATGTCACACATGTGCAGCTGGGGATGCCACTAGGTTCGGTCAAGGTGGGGGTCCCTGAGGCATGTCAGCTCATCACAAGAGATCCAGTGTGTTATATTTTATCGGTGTTAAAACTCCTCTATTGTGTCAGTGCTGCAGTTTGTATTAGGAGGTGCAGTCACAGCTTTCACCAATAGCTGCATTAAAAATGACTCACATACATGATGAGATGACAAAAATTTGTTCAGAGGCATATTCTGTATTCTCAGAGACATGTTTGAAATGTGTAATTTTTGGGCATAAAATGAATGTGTAGTGACATGTATAAGCTCACTGCAGTTTCACTGAAAGATGATCAAACCCCTCTCAGTCTGTTCTTCCTGATGTATTTATGTGACAGAGAAACATATTGTATGTGTGGCCACAGAGCTGTCTGTGTGGCAGCACGGTGCTAAAGCATAAAGGATAGGCCAGCCCAGTCGTAAGACACTGTCACAAAACACTTACAGCCTGTAGCAGGGAAGTGCCACATTCATCGGCTATCTGCCAGAGCATTTACACACCCACCATCAACAGCTCTGAGAGACAGAGGACATGGAGGAGGAACTGCACTAATTCATTCTGATGTGAGGAGTCATTTATACTGAAACTATAGAATTATAGGGTAGAGGTGGAAATAGAGATTTTAGGCATTCTGATGATGTCTTTTTCCATTAATTAATTAATGAGCAGGTCACAGCCCAGACTACATTCACACTAAGCAAGCTAAACGTGAGCTTTTAGAGAACAATGATGTAAACCTGTTCAGACGTGGTCAGTAGCGTGTGGCAGTAAAGCAAGCAGCTGTTGTCATTAACCTGTATGATTTTGTCAGAATCAATTTCATTCAATTTTTAATCATAAAACAATGATTTTTTTTGGCCTGGTTATTTTACAGGTAGTATTCATGAGCCACAATCAATCACTATTTTCCGTCTGTTTTTATTGGACACCAGGTACAGACAAATATGTAAATGAGAGAAAGTAAAACATGAATTCAGCTGTATGAAAACATAGTGTGGATGATGCCAGACAGCTGGAGGACACTGAACAGACGTTTAACCAGCTGATAACGAGCAGCAACTACCACAACTTGAGGCTGAAGCCAATGTGAAAGTACCTTAAAGTGCAACCAACGGCCACTAGACTCTCCAACTGACTCCCATTCAAAAAGTCTCAACTTTTCTCTTGAAATACTACGTCAGCCATTTTCTCAGTGAGTCATTATGGTCTCAATTGCTAAATTCAGACCCTCCAATAAGTGTGCTGGTGATCATTTTTTAATAATTGCTCCATTAATAAGATTTCATGTCTGCTATGTGGGTGTTTATTGACAGCTGTGATTGACAGTCGGCTCACCTGCTGCGTGGGTTTAATGTTTTAAGTTTAACATCACTTATGATACCTCCCCTGATAGAACAACTTAGCTCAAGTAGTTAACATGACGTCACACCTGGCTACATCCATCTGTATATACAGTCTATGGCTGAGACTTAGCAGAGGAATCAAACTGTGAAAATGGTGCTTTTTCAAAAATGCTCTTCAGAGTGGATTACTATGAAAACACCAGTCTCACTTTGTAGTATGGACATTAATACAATGTATTAAAACATGCTATACACTACTTCACAGCAGTTTTTGAGCCTATTATGTTTCCACACCGGAAAAAAAGTAAGTATAAAAAATAAATACACTTAAAACACTCAGTATGCAAATAAAGAATGCTATGTACTGTTGATGTAAACTGCTGTCCCATAATGCAATGCACAAAGGAAATGGATGAGCTACTTGCAGCTGCAAAAATGTAAATTAACTGCAGATGGTGATGAGGCAACTACAGACGGATCTAAGAAAAGAAGAAAAAAGTATTTTTGTTTTAGTGAAGTGAAATTTACATTGGTCTTCCAAAGCTGCAGATTGATTCTGTTTGTGCTCATATTGTATCATCTGTATTAATCAGTGATTTGATTAAGGGTCCAAATGTGGCTGCCCACAGTTATTGAGTGCACTTACATGCACATGAGTATCCAGGTTTCTGAAAACAGGATAACATTTTTACATGCACAACACATGACAGGGATACAGGTAGCATTTTTAACCAACTTTCAAATCCATTTTGTCAGGCTATTCCATCACAAACCACTCTGACCCTGCAGAGTGGAAGGAACTTTCTCATCCCAAATGGAGGGAGTAGATGGCCTGATGTGGCTATCAGGTAGGTGGTGAGCTGACTGGTGACAGAGCTGCAGTGAGGGCATGAAAAAGAAAAAGAGCCTCCGAGGATGAAGTCAAAAAGCCCTGTGGGATTTCAGTCCGACAAGCCTGCAGCCGGAAATTCTAAATAATTCCTCTGAAGGATGGAGCAACACTGCTGCAGCATTGGCATTGTACTCTCATATTCTCCATGTGTGTTTGTCTTGGAATTATACCAATAATGTAAATTATGTATACACATTTATACACAATTTTTATTGATTTATTTACCTCACTGTTATTATATTATCCTTATCAGAAATGCATTTTTATACTTTTTATAGTGTATTTTTATAGTGGTATTTTGGTACTGCAGGTTGATTTGTTCTTATTCTTTTTCTGCACTCTATCCTACTATTATTGTAGCTCTCTCTTGTTCCCCTCAATTCTTCCTCTCTGGTTTAATTACAGCAGCAGTGAGTGGCTGTAGTGGGGCTTTAGCTGCTGGATCATCCATCTAGTTTTATTACTCAGTGACACTGTCACCACTCGATCTGTCAGCAGCCTTGTTCCATGATAACAGACATTTGTCACTGTCCTGTGCCTCCCTGCTGTAATGCCATCAGCACCAGTGACAACCACTTGGCAAGACACACACACACATACACACACACGCACACACACACACACACAAACACACACACACACACACACACACAGGTTTGTATGACCAGAGGGGAACACACTGCAATAAAGATCAGCAGAAAGCTTATTAGGGACAGAGGTACTACCATTAATTACAATGCTGGGATGGTGAGGTGGTGTGTGTGTGTGTGTGTGTGAGAGAGAGAGAGAGAGAGAGTGAGAGATGGCGACATAAACGTATTGATAGATGAAGTGCATTATACTGCATTACACACAGACTATAACTTCCTTAGGCAAGTCATATAAGGAAGACATTAAGAAATTTAAATTAACATAATTTTATTAGTTGGACAGTCCAGCTTAAGTATTCAACCAATACTCAAGTGTGTGAAGGGAGGACACACACTTGATATTGTTTATGAGAACATACTGGGCATTTAAGTTAATGGTGCAGTATAGAGGTGCTGCAGTGATGTCACTATCCACCCTGCCAGGTTCATAAATAACAATGAATAGTTCAGTGTTTTTTCATGAATCGGTCATTAAATGAGGCTGGTTTTACAATGACCTCTGGTGTTGCATGATAACTAGAGACATGCAGTGGTAGAATAAGGGAAACATTGCCTGCTCAGATGGTTACATGCCTAACCATGGTAACATGTATGCACCTGCACTCTCAGCTCAATTTTAGGAGGAAGATTTGTTTTCAAAGCCTTCATATTTACATGTCTCATATGAAAAACATACAGATACATGCACACATACTATGACACATGGTCACATGTACATTGAGGGACAGGTTCACAGTTTTTCAAGTCTATCTTAAAACAACAGTCAGGAGCCCAAATGAACACTGAAACATGTTTTTCTTGCTGTAATCATTCCTCCTGTTCATACTAAACATTAGAAGATCCCTTCATAATGCACTTACAATGTAAGTGATGGGGGACAAAATCCACAGTCCTCCTTCTGAGCAAAAATGTATTTAAAAGTTTATCAGAAGCTAATATAAAGCTTCAGCGTCCAACTGAGTCAAATCAAGTAGATATCTTTCAACGTTACAGTCTTTTTAGTGTCAAAGTCCCTCTTTTTGTTACTATATATACTATATTTTAAATGTATTTTTGTTCAAAATGACTGTGTGGACACACTGTGGATTTTGAAATCCCATGAAATCACATATTTATTGTAAATAAAAATATAAAAAATATCATGTTCATTTATCAATGATGCTGAGAAATAGGTTCTTCAATAAAAAAAATGCCATCAGACAGAAACCATTATAAGCTTGTCATGTCATGTCATACATATAAAAGATTATGTACAGTAGGCGTGCATGCGTCTTCATTCATTGCATTACTCTTAAGCCCCTGACTGTGTTTATGTTTTTCACTGTCTGATTATAACTGTTGATCAGACATATTTATTTTTTGGTGACAGCAATAAAATAAACAACAACAACAAAGCATCTGAGCTTGAGCCATGAATCTGTGTGAAAAGACAGCTTCATTAACAGTGATAAGTGTGATAATTCACTTTTTGACCACTGAGGGTCAGAAGTGAGTTAGGTTTGGAGTTGGTCAATCAGGGACAGCATGGTGTGTACCTGTAAGAGAAGGTGTAAGTGTAATTGAGTGTATAGATAAAGCTTCAAGTTAGGTTTCATCCATAGTATCAACCTGTAATAATGAGAATCTTCATTTTTATTTTTATTTTTTTTCAAAATTTCAACATGCAACAGCAGGAAAAACACAGATACAGGTAAATAATCAAATGAATGATGCCTGAATTCCATTTAGCTGCTTCAGTTTCAGATCCTGGTATTGTGTATGCTGGCTCACTGTCACAATGTCATGACTTACTGACACACTTGAATAGAAGGGAGCCATTGTTATTGTTACACTTGTACTTTTTCCACTGTCACAAGTCAAAATACCTGCTGTGAAAAGAGTCTATTATGAATGTGACTTGAGTCATGTGACTCAAGTTATGGCTGTGTCTAGAATCACTCCGTTGTATACTCATCCACTGCTCCATTTATAATAGACATTCAATAGTTTACTCAATAGTGATAATTGAGATGCTGGACACTCTAACCATCATCGACAGCACAATGGTAATTTTTGCATCTATTAAATGTGACACATTGCATTGTGGATTGTTAGCAGAAAGAAGCATACATGCCATGGCCACTACTTTTTTCATTCCATTATGGATTTTTTGGGGGCACTAGTGCATGCATTTACACACTCAGAGTTTGGACACTCACATACAATGGTGGAGGGTAAATATAGAACACTGTATAGTGGGGAGTGATTTCAGGTACAGCCATTACTTATGCTATGGAGTAATCATGTGGAGACACAGAATGAAGTGTTCAACATAGAGTATGTTAGAGTCCACTATCCACTATCCTACTACTACTAGCCAATTGCAATGAGGCCGTCATTTCCACACCTCCCATTCACTTAAAACAACTAATTTTGGACTAAAGTGCAAAGTAAATTTGCATTCTTAACTGCTAAACTCTGTGGACTTTGTTACATTGTAAACCAAAAACCCATTAAATGATATAGTCCATCATATGATTTCTTACATTCCACACCAAGCTGTGGAGTCAATATTTTGTTATATAAAACATATTTAAGAATGTTATTGGAGAGATGGCAAATGTGTTTGAGAATAACTGTCAAAAAAACCACTAAGACACAGTATTACAATATTATTTAATTCACGTAGTTATCTTTGAACACAATTAAAAAAATGCTTATGTATATTTCCATGTATTGAAACAAACTGGGTTGCACAGTTTGTACAAAACACATTTTAGCACACTTTACTGTACAGACTTTACTGTACAGCACAGATAGTACAGAGTGCTCTGATACAGTCTGTTAAATGACTGAGTATTAAGAGCTGGTACAAGGATTTATATTTAACTACAAGTGAAACAATATTAACAAGTAATATAACTTTGCAACAAAAACAACATGACAGTCAAAAACATGCATAAATATTGGGATTTCACATTGTAGAGTATTTCTCACTGCAATATCCAAAATATTCAAAAATGTATTTTTAAAAGGTTAATTTCTGTCACTCATTCATACTGCACATACTTAATTTCCCACAAGCTCTGATCATTTTGTTGAGTCTACCCTTAAATTATATTTTTAATTGTTTGTGTGTTACTAAGCTGACATGTGGGACATGTATATGTACAACTTAAGCACTGCTAGCATTCAAACAATGGATACAGGTACATGGTAGCTTGCAGCAAGCAGTGCACATTATATTACAAACACTACTACAATTAACATGACATTTTTTATTAAAGTGCCTTGATAGGCACCCTCCCTCCACCCCCAATAATACTAACCCATTGTGATAAGTGCCCGGAGATTAAAACTTGTCAAGCTATGCAACTGTTCTGTTCTGACACTGCCTCAGCACATCCTGGCTACTGTAACTATCTTTCTGACGTGCCCAGTGTGTACTGCAGGTGTCCACTGATTAAATGATGCAGAGCTCTGCTGCGTGCCAGATATGCATTGCACTTAATCACTGAGATCTGGAAACATGGTGACATCACTAAAATAAGAATGACGGGTCAAGAAAACATGAGCAGTCAGACAATCAGACAGGTGGGAAACAAATGTCTATCTAAACCACTTGGTGGTCAGACTGCAAGTGAGTAGAGCTGAAAAAATTCATTGATTAGTAAATTGACAGAAAAAGTATTGGTAACTCAACTTTCGATAATCAACCAAACATTCCTTTGTTCGGGCATCTAAATTGTGTTTATTGGTCACTTTTCTTTGTCTTATGTGATAGTAAACTGAATGTCTTTAAGTTTTGGATGGTTGGTCAGATAAAATAAGACATCTGATATCATCAACTTGGACTTTAGGAGATGGTGATGGGTATTTCTCACTAGTTTCTGACATTGTATAAACCAAACAATGAGTATTCATTTAGAAAATAATCAGCAGATATTAATAGAAAATGAAAGTAATCATTCAAGCCTTAGTTGCATCCCTAAAAGAGAGTACACCTAAAATTTTGCTAATAATGCCTCATTCCTAGGTCTGTCAGCTGCGACTTTGCCTTCATTTTCTCTTTTAAATGAGTTGGACTAAGCTGGATGTTTATAAGTCTGATCATCTGACTGCTCATGTTTCTTGACCCATTGGACTTCTTTTCAGTGATGTTTCCATGTTCCTAGATCTAAACAATTACCTGGGTGAATACAGTGTTATGATTACTGAAAGCAAGGACATCTCCATAGTCCTAACTTTTCTTTAATGGCTTAGACTGACTAAAACATGAAATCGATAAGAAGTTGCACATTTCAGAACCACATAATGTACTGTTTATTCAGCAATGTTTTGAACCTGAGTATGATCCAAGTGAAACGTCCAGCTTTACCCGACCAGAGTAAGTGTTTGGTTAATGTGTACAATCTGGATCTGTAGTCCCAGCGAGAACCTGAATGTTCATTAAGGTACAGAGGAAGAGCTGTCGAACTCCAGTGACGTGTGTTCCAGGCCGCCGTAGCCGTTCATCTTCTTTAGCTTCAGCTGGTCGACGTGGATCAGGCCCTGGGTCTCTAGAATGGCCTCCTTCTTAGAGAACATCCGGCTGATCTCCATGAAGGTCTTGTTTTTGGTCTCAGGGATGACAATGTAGACATAGACGGCCACAGACAGACAAATGCTGCCAAACACTAAGTAGCAGTACGACCCGGCTGACATCTATGTTTGGATGTGACAGATTGAGAGAAGGTGATAGAAAATTGAGTTTGAGACCGAGAGTCTGAGAATTGATTAACAGCATGTTTGTTTTCTAGAACTCAGTGCATGAGAGAAGCGATCTATGAAGCATTTAATCCAAAGAGGAAAGAGTTTAACTCTGTTCAAACTCAAAACAGACCAAAGCTGAAGAAAAAGGATGAGAATTTATGCTGTCATAGGTTAATATGGAGCAGACTTGATGCAAGGAGAGGTTAGACTGTTTACACTGAGAATCCGGTGCTGTTTGGTATCAGCCTATAGTCATTACAACATTATAATGTAAGTGAGGCAAATGAATAAACATCACTGGAGCAGTGTTTTCACTGCCTCATCCTTCATGATTCATCTCCACCAAACAGGAGTCTGAGGCAGTTCCTGTTGGGGACCAGATGATCATGTGGGATGCCCTCTCTGTTCCTCATGAGCTTGACAATTGCAGGTAATTTAAATAGCCAGCTCAGATTGGCCAGTTACTACACTATTTCTATGGCTTACTGTTACATGCTCAACACAAACATGCCTGCATGCTTCAGGCTTGTGACACATAAGAGACTTGGTATATGTTTGTGTCATTACATTGCCTTGCAGCACACCTTCTCCTCCAGTTATGTGACTGCAAAATCAACAGATTCCAGATTTAAAGGGTTTTGGAAAGGACAAACAAATGGTGTTGTTCTGACCACAGTAGCTGATTAGAAAACACTTCTATGTGTTGTTCTAGAGCGCATGGACAAATGACATATTTTGTCATGGTGAGGATTTGCTGGAAGTACCTGTCTAATGTTGCTGTGGTGATATCAATGGGTGAAGTCTAAAACTTAGAAGGAAAGGTTCACAATTTTTCAAGTGTGTCTTAAAACAACAGTCAGGTATGTACTTGATTTGAATCATTTGGATGCTAAAGCTTCATATTAGCTTCAGATGAACTTTTAAATACATTTTTGCACAGAAGGAGGACTGTAGATATTGTCCCCCATCACTTACATTGTAAGCGCATTATGAATGAATCTTCTAATGGTCAGTAAGAAGAGGAGGAATGATTATGTCAAGAAAATCTATTTCAATGTTCATTTTGGCTCATGACTGTTGTTTTAAGACATACTTGAAAAGATGTGAACCCTACCTTTAACCCCTTGCATCAAGTATAAATGAAGCTTAAAGCTCATGCAGGGCAGCACAGCAAAGGCTTTCACCTGTAAGAAGGGGAAGACGAAGCCCACTGTGAAGTTGGACAGCCAGTTGAGTGATCCTCCTACGATATAGGCTGCTGGGCGGTGGGACTGTTTAAACAGCTCTGCTGTGATCAGGAAGGGAACCCCCGCTGGAACAGGAACAAAGCAGAAATAAATGAACACAAATCACACACTTGTTTAATGCTGTTGTGGTGAACTCTGAACTCATTTAAAGGGTTACCCCAGCCATTTAGTATTATTCTTTCATAAAGGAAGGTGACTCACAAAAGATAGATTTTAAAAAGACTGAATGGGCGCCATTTTTAGTCTGGTATCCAGCTCTTATAATACATCCATGGGACGGGTGCCTGCTGTCCTCCGCAGGGCGGGATTCTTACATCGATTTAATGTACCTCATTTTTTTTCATGCTAATCTATGATTGGCCAAAACACGTAAAATGACGCGCCAAGGGAGAACATCCTCCCTAACCAATCAACAACCAGAATGCAACATTCACATTGCGTTGGTCCAATGATAGTTTCTAGATGTCATCTTCAATTCTCTCCACTGTAAGGCAGAGTAACAGCAGTAGATAACGAGCAGTAGATAGCTCCTTGCATTAGCCAACGCAACAGTTGGCTTGTTGTAGCAGCCTGAAGGACTCTTTATACATCCAAGGAAGGACTGTTAAGGACTGATGTTGCTAACAGGAGAATGGATTTGGACTGTGTGGCGCAGCAGCGGCAGGATGCTACTCACTCATTCATTTAGAATTCAACAACCACTCAATTTTTAATTGAATGATTAGTGATTGAATGTGCAGGAGGTCTGGGTGCTTGCTTGTGACAATTTCTTCAGTTTGTTTTTAAGCTGAGTCGTATATTAAGTAATAAGTTTAAAGTTACTAGAAGAGCAAGTGTAACTAGTGGTGTAATGCATCATAGTTGATCCGTGATTCGTACGGATCGCCCCCCACGGTTCGGAATGCATCTGAACTGCGGATCAATTGCAAAATTTAATGTCTCACTTAAGGCAAAGTAAACAAACTGCTGTAAGTATAAGTCATGGACAGAAAGCATGTTGCTAACAGGGATTTTGAAGAGCAACGATCAAACCAGCATCTAACGGGTCCAAAGTGACATTTGCAGGTACGTTTACCTGCTGTTTAATGTGCTGCAGCTGAGCAGCTAATTAGCAACGTAGCTGCTAGTGGTGAATGCTAGTTTTTTGGCTCGTTCAACAAGCTGCAGGACAAGACTGTATTCATGTTTGTAAGTTATCATCAAGTTTTGATGATGTGGACACAGGCTGTTTCATTCACTACTGTGTTTAAAAGAGGAAGGTATCATGCTTCATATTGCAATTTAATTTAACAATAATTGAGCATTGAATATTTTATATATTTTAAGATTTTATTTGAACATTGGACATCTTAAATGTTTTCATTTAAGACCATGGGCAAAAGTTCGATCCGAATCGTGAGTTTTGTGATCCGTTGCACCCCTAGTGTTAGCATATCAGCTTTGTAGACTATATTTTGTGTCGTGCACATTGATAAGAGTGTGTAAGTCATGTATTTGATACATGCATTAATACTTTCTGATGTGAACCTACACTTTTAGATCTGTGAATGTTTTTAGTGTTCAGTCTTTCTAATATTCAGCACTGATCTGTTCCTGTATCAGATTATAAGCTTTGTGGTACTTTATATATTTCTGTATACTAAGAAAGTACATAGGAAACACGTGTAAATCATGTGATATGTTGTCTGTTTTTGATTCTATAATTCTATAAATTTGAATTTCACTTTGTTGGTAAAATGACACATTCTGAACCACTCCACGGCTAAAATGAGCATTTCTTTGTTTAGAAACAGTATGTTTATGCTGAATGTCTTTAAATAAGCAGCCTTTTCACCACTCAAGTGTTTTCGTTTTTGAAAGCAAATTGATTTATTGGCCAATAAAATTGGGGGACAATGATATAGTTTGATGCGGTTTGTTGTAAGATTCCATGTTGGTTTTCCTCTTGTCCCCCCTTTTTTGAGTCACCAGCCACCACTGGTCCCTAGTCTGGTCAAGCTCCAAAAACACTGAATCCAAAAGAAGAAAAAAACAAAGTTCTGATACAAAAATCTGTTTAGAAGCAAAAATCACAATTTGATGGAGCTGTTAACAACTCAGACATCTGACTACCCCGACTACACACTGCTTTTTGTAAGAGGTCAAAAGCCAAAAAGGTTGGAAACCACTGGTTTCATCTTTAACAATGTGTTGTATTTTAAAAGCTTGTTATATTATCCATTGTGTCAAATCTTCATCTGAACAGTAACTAAAGCTGTCAAATAAATGTAGTGGAGTAGAAAGTACAATATTTCCCTCTGAAATGTAGTGGAGTAGAAAGTACAATATTTCCCTCTGAAATGTAGTGGAGTGGAAGTATGAAGTAGTATCACATGGAAATACTCAAGTAAAGTACAACTACCGCAAAATTGTACTTAAGTACAGTGCTTGAGTAAATGTACTGGTCTTTGGGCCACATGGAAGTAGAAGGGGGTTTTCATTCTTTAGAGTTATAGAAGTACATTTGTTTCCACCTTGTCTTTAATAGAAAGGGAGTGCCGATTTGTCTCCAAACAGGATACTGTATGTCAAACCCAGGACTTCAGTCAGGAGTTCAGAATGCGTATGAAAAATAGGTGCTCTACTTTTAATAAGCCTATTACACAATTCAAAAAAGGCAACATTAGCTGCTTGTATTTGAGGCATACCATTCTACTGATGACAGGGTGAGTGTGGAATATATTATTAATGTCCATGATTTGATTATTCATGTTCATTCATCATCTTTCACACCAATAAGGCCTATGAAAGGCTAATTAGGGATAAACAGAATCAGCCAATCATGTGAGGGCCAGGCCAGCATGTGGATGGGAGAGTCATATATCAAACATGCATATTACTAACATTATATTATTATATTCTATCATTAAAACAACATTATTTGTCTCTCTTACAGGAATCATAGAGCCAGACTACATGGGTTTCTCAGCATGCATAATTGCATACAGAAAAATAAATAGCCATATTTATCACTCAGTGTAAGATGCTTTGGGAAAGAGTTAGATAAAATGTAGGTACAAAATCACTTACATTTACACATTTACATTATGTTATTCTTGCGGCCATTAATACTTGTAAATATTATTAATTCACATATCTGACAATTTATATGTAAAAATAAAATTAAATAGCTTGAGCTGCCCCTGAAATTACAGTAAATTTGGAATCTATCTTTAAATTAGAGATCCCTTTAAGAATTTCTTAGGTATGATGGCCAGGGGGCGCCATTTCATAACACAAAGCACTCTGAGCTACTGCTGACTCAGTAAATACTGCATTCTATCAGGGGGAGAGTGGAGAAGTCCAACATAAGGTGCAGAATATAGTAAAGTGAAAAAAAGATCTAAAAATCCCTTTACAGTTTAGTTATCAGATCAAATTGAAATCCACTCCATGTAAAAGGGTAGCTCCACTCAAATGATCAAAATAACACACTCCCCTCCAATGTTTTCTCTCCACGCAGGTAGTATTTGTTTATTTGTCCAGGTTTTCAGATATCTGTCTCTGAAATTTCTGCCTCCACTCTAATACAATGGAGGCAGGGATTTAGTTTTGTTGTGCTCAAAACATTGAAACATGACATTTCAAAAAGTAAACAGTAACATGTCCCTGTTACTCTGGATAATCCACAGAACACACTGAGCTGTAATGATTAGTTGATTGACAGAAAATTAAACGGCAACTATTTGGATGGTTGATTCATCTTTTTAGTCATTTTTTTACGCAAAATGCCAGAAAGTCACTGGTTTCAGCGTCTCAAATGTGAATATTAAAGTCTTTTATAATAGCAAATGAAATATCTATAGACTATTGGTCAAACAAAACAAGAATTTGAAAATAATAACATGAGCTTTGGGAAATTGTGATGTTTTATTAGTTTTGGACATTTTATGAACCATATGATAAATTGATTGAATGAGGAAAATATTAAACAAATTAAGTGATGATGAAAATGATCAGTATTTGCAGCCAGATGACGTGTTTTGTGTCACCCAGTGGACTTTTGCAATAGCGGGGAGCTCTCGGTGCAGGCAACATGGAGGGAAGTTAAACACTGTTCAATTGCATATACTACCCACATTGTAATGATACAATGCTGGTTGAAAATCGGCAAAGTTTCCCTTTAAGTAGAAAGCAGTTGACAATGCATTCTGTTTGTAAGGTCCTCACAATATGTTAAACCTGTTTTTCCCAGAGAATAAAGCAGCATGCACACTTGCACTTCTTTCCACTCTTTTTCTGACTTATCTGGAATCAGTAGAAATGCTTTTCCCATTCATACCTCTGACACCATGTAATATGATGAGTAACCAGAATAAAATGATACCCTCAAGCAGTTAATGCCATGCATGAGGTGAACATGGCAACAGGTACACTGTCTATGATGTCCTGTTTACAGTATTGAAAGATATCAGTTTCCAATGACGACTTCTTAGATGGTCCTGTGTACCGTCATCATTGTGCGACACTGTGTGGTTGGTTGCTGCTTGATCGTTGCCACATATTTTGCTCTTTTTAGTTTTTAACTACTCTTCTACAATGTGTTTTCTATTTTTTTTTTTTTTTTTACTTTTAATTGATTTCTAACAGACTGACCAGAGTGCCACCCTTTGATACATGTAAAGAGCATGTTACACTTGAATCATCTCAAGACTTTAAAGTACGCCACAGACTCAGACTGTTGCATTTAAACATCAGAGGCCTGCTCCCAAAAATGGACTATATCCACATTTTGATAAATGAAACTTTCCCAAATCTTCTTGTTCTGTCTGAAACATGACTTTCCCCTAAGATCTCAAATAATGACATTACTATAGATGGATACAATGTTTTTAGGTGTGGTCTAAGAAGTAAGGGAGGCGGAGTTGTGATCTATGTAAAAGACTACCTCACCGTTCACAAATCTCCTTGGACCATTGTTTGGTATCTATCACCCCCCTTCAGCACATTTTGATGCTTTGGAGGACATTGCAAAGCTCTGGTCACTGTATGCCTCTGAATTAATAATAATGGGGGATCTTAACCTGGACTGACTCTCTGACAACTCTAACAAATTAAAAGAACAGTGCCTGGAACTTAATTGTTTTCAGCTCAAAAACAAACCCACCAGACCAAATGTCAAAAATCCTCTTAACTCCACATTGATTGATATGATACTTGCTAAAAGACCACACAAATACCCTGCATCTGAAGTTTTTGCCCTTGACGTTAGTGATCACTGCCCCATTGCCTGTGTCAGAGACACCAAAATCCCTAAATCTCAATCTCAAATTACCACCACAAGAAATTATTAGAATTTTAATCTTCAGGATGTTGTAACTGTGTTGTCCATCTTGTCCATCTCTGACACTGATAATACTTTCTCTATTACTGATCCTGCCATGGCACTGAAAACTTTTCACAATCTTTTAATGTTATTGCTGACAGACATGCCCCTTATATAAAAAACATATAATTAAAAACAGATACAGTCCTTGGTTGTCCCCACAACTCTCCAACACCATCCACAACAGAGACAAAGCCTTGACCAAGGCTAAATTTTGGAACTCTATAGTATCTCTTAAGAATTCATCAGAGTCATGTCTCCCACCACAAATCAAATCTGGTCATATTTCCAATAGATGATTCATAGTTGAAGCTTTTAATCACCATTTCTTCTCCTCTTTTATTTAATAATATGTCTGCAGATTCAACTGTAGACAATTACCATATCTGTCCAACAGAGAGTCCCCAAAGCCTCAGCTTCTTCTGACTGCAAATTTTCTTTTAGTTTGGAAGCAGTGTAGATGTTCACAAAGCTCGGCTTAGGTTAAAAGCATGCAAAGACAGTGGCACAGATAATCTTGACCCATATCTTCTTCATCTAAGTGCCCCTTAATCTGTCCACATTTAGCACATATTTTTAACCAAACCTTTTTAACAGGCATGTTTCCAGCTTTGTGGAAAAGTGCCTTAGTAGTACCCTTACACAAACGTGGTGATGTCTCTGAACTACTCTCCAATATCTAAACTTTCTGTCTTAGAAAAAATCCTAGAATCATTGTTTAATTTACAACTATGAGCCTTTATTGATTCACTAAACTTACTACAGCCACAACAGTCTGGTTTTCGCCTGGGTCACAGCACAATTACAGCTGCAGTTTTTAGTCACTGACAACATCCTCTCCTTCCTGAATAAAAAAAAACAATTTTGTGCAGTTCTCTTCATTGACCTCTCAAAAGCATTTGATATTGTTGATCATAAAATCCTACCTCATAAACTACAGTCAATAGATTTAGATGAAGCCATGCTTAATTGGTCCCACTCTCACATTGCAGAGAGAGCTCAGACTGTTGTTGCTGATGGTACTCAGTCAAGCCTTCTTACCATCAGAAATGGGGTGCCACAGGGATCTATCCTTGGTCCACTGCCGTTTACATTATATATAAATAACAGATATGCAGAAAAGACCAAGTACATGGTATTCTCCACCTCCATCAGTGACTCTGCCGTATCCTGTCGATAAAACTTTAAATGGCACCCATACTACTCTTGCTGAGTCATGCAAATACTTTTGACTCAGAGAATATAAAATCAAACTAGGCTTCTTGTACAGAATTAAAGGTTGTCTCTCCTCTTCCAGCTGTAAGACTATTGTCAACATTCATGTCTGTCCTTCACTATAGAAATATTCTGTATTGTCATGTTGCCCCATCAACACTTCAGCAGTTAAACCCTGTGTATCATAGTGCTTTACACTTTATTACAAATGACAAATTTTTAACTCATCATAGTTGAATGTTTCTTGTTCTCAAGTCTCTCTTGGAAAAGAGAGATTAATCTCAATGAGATTGCCTGATTAAATAAAGATAAATAAGAAAAATAAAATAAACAAAGAATATCAGTAGTGCATAACAATACAGGAGGTTCCACTATCAAATGTGTTTCTGCTACACAGCATTAGACATTAGACAATGAAGTTGTTGCTGGAGTTTTGACCTCTTTAGACTTCTTTCCTTTCTCTGTGCACCTTGGAAGTAGGTGAAGTTGTGCCAGAAACCCCTACTCTGCATCTGCTACACAGCATTAATAAGGTTTATATCCTCACAAGGGCTGAGTGAGTGTAACTTGTCCTTTAACATGCTAAAGATCAACTTGCCTGGACCGATGCAAAAGCCAGCGATGATGCCGACCACACAGCAGACACTGATGTAGCGCATAAATGATAAGTGAGCCTGCAGGGAGAAGAAACAGCATGAGTCAGTATGATAACATTTAGTTATTATCTCTGATGAGAAAGTTGACTTCATTCTTTTCCAACAGCCTAAATCACTGGCCCACAGGGCAAAGCAGGAATACAGTGACTTCTGCCAACTGAGACAGAAACAGGCACAGCTGTTCATCCCACTCTCATTCCCCTGTTTAACATCTGGGGTGTGCTCCATTTGTCTTTCCCTCTGCTTGTTTCTTCCCCTCCCTCACGTCCACTTGTCTCCTATCAGGAAGTGACGAAAGGAAGGGAGGAAAGTGACAAAAAAAGGGATGGAAGTGAAGACAACTGGTCACAGTTACATAAAATTTTACTTCAAAAAGATGGATCATAAAGGTGTGTGTTGCCAAGTGCATATAAAAACTATGTGCCTGTGTCAGGATTGTATTTTTCCCATCATAGTCAACTTGTAGTTACTAGGACCAATATTTCACCTTAGAGAACAACCCAATTGCCAGAACAAAACGTTGGAATGTTTCTGCAAACCACAGAAACGTTGAATATATATGTTTCAACATGTGTAATATGTGTCATATCAACATTTCTACCAAACGTAGCATATTAACATTTCTATTCATTGAACAATGATGTTTTATGGTGTGACAATGCTATGGTTAAAGTCTGGTTAGGTTTAGGCACTAAGACCACTTGGTTAGGGTTAGGGAAAGATCATGATTTGGGTTAAAATAAAATAAAAAATAAAATAAAAACGACTGCAAATGTCCCGACGTCTCGCTAAAAACACCCACCTGCTTTTGTCAGTTGAAACGGGAAGTGGGCATTGGTTTCGAGGTGGTCTTGAACCGTACTCTCTGCTTATTTCCAACTTTCTGCCAAGAAACTTACTAACCATCCACCTACCCCTCCTCCTCCTAACAGGAAAGTCAGCTAGCAGTTATCGTATTAGTTAACAGATCATGAATGACAATGTAGTAAAACACAGCTTTTATAATATAAAATATGTCTTCATAGGAGAAGTTAGATTTTCTGACAAATACTGTACATTAATAAACACTGTCCTTATATCAGCTCACAGCTATGTTATTATAACCCATTTATTAAATGTTTGTATTCTGCTTATAAATACTAATAGGGAAGAATTAAAGTTACATCGGTGGAAATTGAAAATTTACAAATTTAACCATCACAAAGAGCTGTATGCACATTGTCTCAGATACATTATTTTGTCATGATGTCACTAGAAGGAGGCTTTAAACACTGTTGATGTTCAAGGGCACACTAGTAGTTGCTGAGATAGAATGTTTCCTTTTTCATTTGCTTCTTACCCACATCTCCTCTGCTTTCCACTGGAAATGGTTTGTGTTTTGAAACTGTGTTTAAGGAACTCACAATAGTCATGTTTCCATCACTTCAGATGTAATTACATTGACTAAAATTCATTTCCTGGAGGCTTACCCTAATCCTAACCCTAAACTAACTCCCTAACAGTTACCTTACCTTTCCTTAAACCAAGTCTTCACTCTAAAATTAATGATTCAGTTATGTTACTTTATTTTGTCCCCAAAAGGGAGGCAAGTGCCCACATGACTGTGTAAACAGATTTATAACTCCACAACATGAGGAATACCTGGTATAAACACACACACACACACCTGTAAAATGAGGGATAATGTGATTCCACCGCTGCAGATTCCCATCATAGCGAAACCCCCGATCATGAGAGGCCTCCTGCCCAGTTTCTCTATGGTGAAACACTGCAGGACACAGTCACAGCTCATATAAGGATACACACTTCAGATACAGGAACATATCCCTCAGTGCCTGAGGTTAATATAAAGAAAGAAACCACTCCAATAAAAATGGGGAACACCATTTACAGTACAATCACACCTCTCTAATCTGTAATCTTACCCCAATAAGTCCAGCGATGATTTCTATTATTCCTGTGCCTGCTGTGGTATACTGGATCTCTGGTGCAGGGATTCCTGCATTCTCAAATATGTCATTGGTGTAGAACCAGATCTGTGTTGGAAAAACAAGCATTTAAAGATCAGTGAGCTGAAATCCATCTCCACAGTCTGACATGTTATGATTATAATGTTGAAGAGCAGTAGCTCTCTCTGTAGCTACTGTACCTTTCTCTAAAACAACAGTTTGATTCAGTCTGATAAAATATTAATAAACCTAATGAATTATTTCTCATGTTTAGTTTAAATAGTTTGTACTAACACTATTAATAAAACTATTTTTAAAAAAGAAATCTTGATTACAAAGCTTTATCATTTTCATCTTAATTATACTGCTTTCTACAAATGCTGGGCACCCCAAACATCCAAAAATCCAAGCGACATGCATTGCTGTCTGCCACACAGTATCTTTTTTTAAATCTTTTTTGATACATGTAGGACATTTAATGTCAAATTGTGTCTTTATGAGAAGGAAGTTCACCACGTCTGATGTAAACAAAGACACACAATGGAATAGGTAAGGAGAGCACTGCAAAATGAAATATGTGAGATGAAGGCCAAATCTGAAATTGTGAAGAAAGTATTGTTGAAATATTGGCAAAATAGATCTTGAAAATATTTTTTCAAGAAACTAAGGGCAAGACAAAGCTCTGCCAGCAGTAAAAGTTGAACACCTATTTATTTTATCCTATCCTAGTTTTTATCCTGAAAGTTTTGCATTCCTTCTCTAAACAATAAAACATAGGACAATTCTTTAAAAACCCCAGATTATGTCCAACAATTTTTTAAATTCTTTAAAAGATTCTTACTTTCTGCAATATCTGCACACCTGACCCATAAATAGAATGGGATTAAAAGTCAAGATATCTCAACCTCTGCGGTTTTGATTTTGACCGTTCTTTTAAAATCTGTGTCTTGTGAATATGAAATCACTGGACCTAACAGAAAATGTTGAAGCAACTCCGGGCTGGAAAAAAATGAAACATGGAGCATGGTGGTAGAACAACAACTCTAGTGACAAACGCAAGCTTATAAATCCTTAAAGGATAATTCCGGTGATTTTCTATATTTTTATATTTTTCTTATTGTCAACAAATCTTGTGCAGAGCCAAATCAACAATGAACTGATCTACTAACAAGTATTCTGTCTGCATCCAAAGCCTGATATATCTTATTCCTCTGTGCTGTAGACAAAAAGCCATTGTTTTCAAAAAATATTAATCAGACATCGATGACCAACAGTGTTGCACTAGGTGACATGTTCCCTCATTCTGAATAAAATGGTTAGTTGTCTTTTCTGTATATGCAGTGTGTAGTTTTATTGGTTTTTATTATATATTGCATGGATGACTGGATTTATACTTTATAGTATGGTTTTATGGACTTATTTATTGTTGGATGGTTTGATGGATTTGTCATTTACCATTGCATGTTTGTTATGTTTGGACTGAGGATCAAGGTGATCAAAGCCAGCTGTGACTAAGTGGACCACATTGTCCACACAGCTCAGGATTGGCTGAAACATGACACGTGTGTTTTTGAGTAGACTATGCGTCTGAGACAGGTGCAGGAGAAACCAGGAAGTGGAGAGAACACAGTCACTGGTGGCCAACAAAGTGGGGAACACAAGACATTGAACTGAGTTTGGACCGCAGAGTCCAAGAAGAACCCTGATGATGAAAGACGTTAGTGCTGTTGTTGACCTCCTTCTGAGGAGGTGAAGCAAGACACACAAAGGACCAGATGGATGGTCGTTGACAAGCCTGCCGTGACGCAGAGGCAGAAAGACTTGATTTAACACCTGCTACAAGCAAAGAAAAGGGAAGCAGCCAAGTAACCCAACCTTGTGTGTGAGGATATTTGTGTACCCATGACTGAGGATGCTTCTCTTCTCCCCTTCCTGAACAATTTTATTGCCTGTTGAGGTATTGGACTCTGCTTTCGCCATTTTAAAGGACAGTTTTTAACTGTGTTTTTATTCATAGCCTCCTACGACAACCTCCATACTGGGTACATTTTAATCATTTTACAGACGTTTTAAATAGAATTCTAACTCCTTTCTAGTTTATCACATTTTATTCCTTTTACGTGGCTGTCTTGTATTTTTATTTTAGCCTGGGATTATTTTTACTGTCATGTGATATTTTATTAGTCTTAATAAATTAAAGTTCTCCTGCAACTGTTCAACATTTCTTAAGTGGAAGTATTTTGCTGGTATACTAAAAGAACCTCACACTGTTGTGTGACACTTTCAGTATTTGCAGTGTTTCTCTGTAAGTGCATGTGTTTAACAAACTGGTGGAGATATTTTCTTCCTGTGTTTTGTCTACATGCATGTGTTTTCTGAAGTTGCAGTGCGTTGAGCTCTCAGGGCCACCGTAGAAAACAGTTGCATGCTGCTACTGGTAACCAGGTTGATGACAACGCTGAGACTGAGCCACTGATCTGTCCTTGCTTGTCTATTATCATTTCCAATTAGCTAAAATAACACACTATCAACATTAGTAGTAGTTTATACCTGTAGTGTACTGGTGGTGTCTTATGGAATTGGGACACACTGCATGTTCTATCGCTACAATTATACCCCTGGAAGCCTGAAAACCAAAGCTAGCTAGTTGCATGGTATCTTTGAACGGTTTTGAGGATGGGTGAGAAGCAAATGTAAAACATTACTCCCTATAATGTGACATATGCCTAGAGAAGAAAAACAATTGCGTAAAAGTCTAAATGAGAGAAACATTTAGGACTTGAGGGCTGCACAGGTGGTGCAGCATTGCCACAGAGAGACAGCAGTCATTTGCTCACATTCAATTTAATTCAATTTGATGCTTTAGGGGAAGCAGGACAGGACAGGAGGTGTATTAACTGGAGACAGCAGACGGTGATGGTTAGAGGACCAGGTAGATGAGTACACCAACACATGGTTGGCATAAACTGTTACACACACACAAAGTCCTGTAGTGTTCCAGGAACTGTGCCAAGGCTTGCCAACTGTCACATGCACTTACTGTAGGCCTAAAGATCATCTCAAGCATCTGCCACATCGCAGTCACCATTACTATTATCATCACATCAATGGAGTCGAGAATATTGTTAACATAATCTCAAGTATTGTTTGTCATTGTTAGAACTGGCACCATCATCATCCTCACCAAAATCATCAACCTCAGGAATTATTGTGATCATGCTTGTCAGCATCTTAAGTATGCACACCACCTCAATCACTGCCATCATCATCATCATCATCATCATCATCATCATCATCATCATCATCATGGCCATCATTACTAATTATTATCATCATCATCGTCACTGTTGTTGCCATTGTGAGGTATAATAATCAACTTTATTGCCATCACTATCTCTGTTATTACTATCATCTTCATGTTCACAAAAATTAAAAAGCATCTCAATCATTGTCACCAAAATGACTTTCATCATCAGCATCATCATCACTATCCTAATTATCATTGTTGATCATCATCATTGTTGCCATCAGTCACAATAATCATCTTTATTATTATCACCATCCCACTGTCATTTTTATCATCATGGTCACCAAAATCACCTTCATCCCCAGAACTGTCATCATCATCATTGTCACCACCACTGACAAATATCATCATTCTCATTCTCAGTATTGCTGTTTTCATTACCACCATCATCATCACCATCAACAACGGTAACAATATAATCATCATCTTCATCATCATCATCACACTATTCTAATTATTCTCATCATTGATCATCATTATCACCATCACCCTCTTTGTTGTCACATCATCATCTTCATCACCATTATGGATTACCTTATCATTATTAATACTAACATATTACCATGCTCATCCTCATAAGAGCTGCTTTTTATCATTTACCATCAGCATCATCATCACCACCCCCATCACCACCAATATCACCATAATCACCATAATCACTACTGTAAGTATTGTAAGTATTATTATCATCACTGTTTTTGTCATTGTCAAGCATACTAATCATCTTGGTCATAATTATTACCATCTATCATCATATTTTATCCCTTTCATCATTATCATCATCATCACTGATGATACTCACTGATGAATATTGACTTTAATTAATTTCATTAAACTGTATACTATATATACTCTATATTATCATTCTCATTACAGTATTGCTGTTTCATTATCAAAAAATATCATCACCACTGCTAATATCACCATAATTGTTCTCATTCCCAGTGCTGTTTTCAGTATGTGCATGTTTCAGCACTGCTCCACTTTGTTTAGGCAGAGCTAATTAGCAGCTAAAAATACAGCCTGGAGAAGGGCGTGCTAATGAGTTCAGGTCCAGCGCTTACAGTGTGCACTTTCTGGCCCAGGCACCCTGGTAATCATTTGAATAATTAATGAATCTCTGGGGCATAATTCAGAGAGGGAATTTGGCTAATCATATCGGTGGAAAAATGATGACACTAGCTTTTGGCTTTATGCACAAGACCACACGAGGCTTATAAAACAATGAGGGATCATTTAGGCCTGTTTTCATCTCAGTGTCTTTGTCTAATAAGCTAGATCAATCAGATGAAAGAGCTGTAGAAAAAGGCGGAGTGGATGAGGTGGACAAAGGGGGTGAAAAGGCAAAAGGAGAATGATGTGAGATTAAATGTTGCTGAAAGAGATAAAGTGCCAATGAAAAGAGCCAGAACTAACTGAAACATCTGATGCTGTTTCATCAGGAGTTTTTGCCAGTTTGTGCTGCTCATCACTGTAGCCTTAAGACTCCATTTACCAGACACCATTTGGCAGCCAACACCTGATGGTAAGCATGCACAAACAGGGGATGGAAACAGAATACGTTTGTTTATACTGTTATAAAGCAAACACCTGCCAAACCTCCGAATGCCCTCTAGACAATAACAGTTTATACAATTGGTGTATTTTGGACCCCTTTTAGAGAAATGCTAGTATGGTGAAATGTTACATTGGTAGAGGTGTGGACTCAAGTCACATATCTTAGACTCACCTCAGACTCAAGTCATGAATCTGATGACTTAGACTTGGTTTGACAAAATCAACAAAAGACTTGCAACTCGATACCAGTGACTGGTGACTTCAGTTCAACTTTTAGCTTTTTGACTTGCAATGATTTGATACCCTCTTCCAAGCACAAAGACTGGAAATTGCATTTAAAAAGTGTATTATGTGTAAGTCTATAAGTGTGTTTCTTCATTTTTATGACAACTAATATTTTGTGATTCAATTCATCAGGCATCAGCAGCATTTGTGTTGTGCTGAGGGAAAGGTGGGGAAAAGAAGAAGAAAAAGAAGAATCTTTATTTGGATAGCACTTTTCAAAACCAGGGTGACAAAGTGCTTCACAAAGTGCAAATGTAAGCATACAATGACAAAAGCATAGATACAGTGCTGCTTGAAAGTTTGTGAATTTTAGAATTCTGCATAAATATGACCTAAAACATGATCAGATATTATATATAAGTCCTAAAACTAGATATAGTGAACCCAATTAAACAAATGAGACAAAAAAAATCTTTTTTTTTTCATTTTTTTCATTCATTTATTGAGGGAAATTATATATTACATATTTGTGGGAGGCAAAAGTATGTGAACCCTTGCTTTCAGTTACTGGTGTGACCCCTTTTGCGGCAATAACATCAACCACACATTTCCAGTAACTGTTTATCAGCCCTGCATTTCAGCTTGGAATTTTAGCCCATTCCTCCTTACAGAACAATCTCAACTCAGGGATGATGTGGGCTTCTTTGCATGAACTACATGCTTCAGGTCCTTCCACAGCATTTCTTTAGGATTAAGGTCAGGACTTTGACTCGGCCATTCCAAAACATTATCTTTCCTCTGCTCTAACCATTCTTTGTTAGAATGACTTGTGTGTTTAGTGTTGTTGTCTTACTGCATGACACACTTTCTGTTGAGCTTCAGTTCACAGACAGATACCTTGACATTTTCCTGTAAAATGTGCTGGTACAACTCAGAACTCATAGCTCCATCAATGATTGCAAGCTGTCCTGGTTCAGAGGCATCAAAGCTGCCCAAACCATGATACTACCACCACATTAACATGGACTCTAGCCACTTTCAGAGAGACCTTTAGTTTCCTAGACATTACCCTAGGGTCCGTTGTGGCCTGACTATTACACACCTGCTCTTGGTATAATTTTTGTTGTTCAACCACTCCTGGGGAGGGTAACAATGGTTTCGGATTTCTTCAGTTTTTACATGATCTGCCTGACAGTCGACTGGTGGAGTCCAACTCTTTAGAAATGGTTTTATAACCCTTTCCAGCTTGGTGAGCATCAACAACTCTTCTTCTAAGGTCCTCAGAAATCTCCTTTGTTTGAGCCATGACACACTTCCACAAACCTGTGTTGTTTTCTCTTCTTTAAATAACGCAGGGCCTCCCAGACTCACACTTGACTGTCATCCCATTGTTTGAAACACCCAACTCTAATTTCCCCTTCAAATGAATTGATAATCGTAGGGGTTCACATACTGTTGCCACGCACAAAGTGTAAGGTTTTTGTCTCATTTGTTTAACTGATGTCTCCTTATCTAGTTATCTTATCTGGAGGACTTGAATAGAAATCTGATCATGTTTTAGGTCATATTTATGCAGAAATACAGAAAATTCTGAAGGGTTCACAAACTTTCAAGCAGCACTGCATTTCACACAAAGGCAAGCAAAAAAGAAACAAGTCTGGACAAAGAAGCATTATCAAAATGCCTTTAAGAAAAGGCATGTCTTAAAATTAGATTTAAGACAGTATGCTGACCTGACCCCTAGGGGGAGACTGTTCCATAGCCCTTGTTCTGATGACCTGAGAAGCCTAGTGGATCTATATGGTGTCAAAGTTCAACCTTGGGTCAAAAATTACCTCAAGGTTTCTGAAGTTGAGTTGGTGGGCAAGGGAACTAAGTGCTGAAGTGAGATTTCAAGGATCTGATTGAGGGCAATGATAAGAACTTTTTGTTCAGTTTTGTTGTGATTTAGCTGCAGGAAACTATGAAACATCCAGTCACTGAACTCACTAATACAATTACAAAATACAAAATACAAAAACACAGCCAAACTTGTGTATAATGTGCCCTTAAAGGAGAATTTAGAGGGACTAAGACTAGCCCCAGAATAGACCCTTGTGGAACTCCACAGGTTAGAGGAGCACAGTCTGATATTTTATCAATGATGGATAGAAAGAACTTATGATTTGATAAATAGGAATGGAACCCTTTCAGGTGCTGTACTAGTTATCCCAACCCACCTTTCTCAGACAATTGTCACAAGGCGCTGTTGGGCCAAGCGCCCCCTCTAGTGTTGTTTGTGAATGGTATACAATAGCCAATGTCTGACTTTGGCAACTTCCACTTGTAGCATTAAAAAATACACATCACAGAAAATAAAGCATGGCCACTCCATTTTGTTCTTGGTATACATCACTCAGTTTTCAAAGTGTCCTCACAGCATCAATGCCAGACAGCTGCATGCCGATGTTGATGACCACCACGCTGAGCACCTGCCAGCGGACTGTGTTATCGAGCAACAGTTTCCATACTGACAGCGTCTCCATGGATGATAGGGAACGTTGTTCCTCCTGCATCTCCTCAATCTCAGCCTGGATGTTACACTTGGTCCTGTACCACTTAAGAGCTGAGAGACAGGGGAAAGGAAGCAGCATGGTTACAACGCATGATGGAACGATACCACACCTAGACTTGTGTCTAGGTGTGATAAGATTATGATTATATTGCCTATATAATCATAATTAGAGAATGAATCTCAAAATTTCAGTGACTGTCTTGGCTTTCCTCAAGCGTCATTCTCAGGACAAAATTTCTACTTGGCATTTGTACACTAGAAATATCAAAATTTAATGGACAGTATTTGTAATACTCTGATCTGCATCTCTTTGTTGATGTGTAACAGAGCCAACACACTGACCTGTGATGGTGGCGTGAACATTGTGCTTCTCAATCAGCAGGTACCTGGGGCTCTCTGGGAACCATGGCAACAGCATCAACTGGATGAAGGTGGGTACCACCACCACAGAAAGAAACAGGGGCCAGTGCTCCTCCTGTAACCATTTCAACATGGGTAGGTGCACACAATTTGACTCTCATCGAGTCATAACAGGGCAACACTGATTGTCAATTATGTTATGACAACAATATAGGCATTTCCTTAAAAATCATAAAAAAGCCAGTCAGTAATATGAAAGGTCACATAAGGATATGATGGATATCATATTTCTTTTGGTTGACAGAGTGCTTTGTTGTTTGCGAAATTAATTGATTTCACTCATAAATGATTGTCCACTTCTGCTCTTTTCTCCTCTTTTGGCATACCCCAAAGTTTCATTTTTGGCCATATTATATTGCACTATATGTGCGTCCACTGGGGTTTTTCCATGAACACACAACTCAATATCCCTTATCATTGCTACACTGATGACACACTGCTGTATTTCACATTAACACTGAGTGAAGCGCATCATCTGCAGTCTCTTTTAAATTGTCATGTGGATGTTGAATGCTGGATGACCAAAGATTTTCTACAGCTTAGTGAGAGTACAAAAGAGGTCTTCATCATTGGTCCAGCAAATTTCACTAGTGGTGTTGCCAGTTTCCCTGGGATCTGGGTGTCATCTTTGACTCTGCCTGTAAAATTTGACAAGCAAACTTTATTGTTGGTATAGATTTTTTCAACATTTATTTTTCTTCTGCAAAATTGACCTTGTTTTTTCTTTTAAATCTGTCCAGGTATTGACACACATACTTACATACACATACCCTAACTACATATAAAACCTAATAAAAACTAAACTAATCTAAAATGTTTAGGAAACAGTTGGTCTCTAACGTGAGAAATCTGCTGGGGTGATAAACCGGAAGTATGTTTGAAACACAATATAATCTGGGGTAAGATAAAAAAGTAATTTGATATAATTGAATTTAATGTTCCAAATTGAGAAACGGACAGCAGCATTTCTAATTAGCTGAAGCCATCGAATGGCTGAATGGGAGACCAGTAAAAAGAGCATTAAAGTCATCTAGTCTGCTGATGGCAGAGACATAGATAAGTGTTTCCAATTCTAACTGGGATAGAAAGTAACAAATCTTTCCAAATATTATAGATAATGAAAGGAGATGGTGATGCTGTTGCATTAAAAGAAAATTTAGGTCAGTATGAATAATGATTCCTAGGTTTTTGTCTTGTTTTGTAGTCCTAAGAGATTTGGATACCAAAATAGTACAGACCCTCTACCTTTGAGGCATTGTACCCAGCACTTATAATTTTTTTCAAGTCTTTTCTCTGACTGCAGGACGTTTCATGAAGGATGTTTCCACAAATTGATGTATTTGAAGCTGTTGAACAATGAATCTAAAGTGCTTAAGTTATCAGGAGACAGTGAAATATAGCTGTGTATCATCTGTGTAGCTTTGAGAATCGACTTTGTGTGATTAAACAGAAGAGGTCCAAGAATTGACCCTTGAGGGATGCCAAACAGCATGTTTCCAAATTGAAAAAATTACAATTTCAAGTTTATTAATGATTTCTGAAATTGAAGAACTCATTACAAGCTTCTGCTCCTATAGCCATGACAATATGGTTACCTGAATTTTGCTGCATGTTTTATTGAGCAAAACTGAATCCTCTCCACACATAGGTGTTGTTGTAACGCAATGCTTGTGTACCTTTCCTAGAAGCTCATGTAGGCCGAGGATTTGGGCGGCGAAGACTCCAGTGCCAATAAAGATACTTGGTACAAGACCCAGGAAGCCTCGGAGGTTCTTAGGTGCTATCTCACCCAGGTACATTGGTACTACACTTAGAGAGATGCCTGCAGTAAAAAACAGAGACGAATATCTATGTCACAATGCTCTGATTTACTTCGATAAAATGGATCATGACCTCATAATGATTCAATTATTCTGTGAACATCTAATTAAGGAGCCGATGGAGAGACTTACACCAGATGGCCAAAGGTATGTGGACGCTTGAATAAAGTATATGGTCTTCTGAACATGATACCCATACATGATTCTTGAACATATGCCTGGATTAAAAGGGTCCGCTAAAAAACTGAACCTTTGTAGAAGGGTGTTGGATTCAGGAGTTCCTAAAAGTGTTCCTTTTATTGTCTGGAAATATCCTCAGTCCAGGTTAGCAGTTCTCCCTGCTGGGAAAACAGCCTGGGGTAAGCCCTGCATCCCCCTCCTGAGTTGTCTGATGCTAACTCTTTGAAGCCAACCAAATCTCCTTCTCACTGGCCTCCCCAAAGCCACACCTGAGCTTTTGCTTCTATGACCACAGAGGTTGCAGTAATTTAGGCCTCCTGATAAATGTATGCTGCTTCAAAATTCCCCTGGACCAACCAAGCCCAAAGTACTACACCTTTAGCTTTACGGCCTCCTTCACAGCTGGTGTCAAGCAACAGGTTCTTTAGTTGCTGCCAAGAAAGGCATAATGACCTTCTGGCCACAACTCAGAACAACTCCACATTTGAGGAACTAAACATGGCCCGCTCAGAATCCACATATGTTGACAGGGGTGTCCACATTAATTTGGCCCTATAGTGTACATACCCTATGCATAGCCTAACATCAAACAGGTGCACATCAGTGTGGTTTAGATGTAGAGGGTGTGTGTACATGTGTGTGTACCTGAGTGAATTCCTGTGATGAAGCGTCCAAAGATGACCATCTCAGGTGAACCACAAATCCTGCTGAAGCCCATGAGTGAGCCAGCAATAAACACCAGCACTGTTGTGTTTACCACTGTGCCTTTCCTGAAAATACACACACAAAAAAGCAGTAGGCAGACATTACGAATATACATAAAAACATATGACCCAGAGGTTTATGAAACAGCAAGGATAGTGGCAGTATATTGGTCTGGAGGCCAACAGCAGTAACCCACATAATATACACACAGTCATAATGATAGACATGTATGCCTGTATAAGTCCTGATTAGCCATAAAACGCTAACACAGCTCACAAGGGTGGTCATAAGCTGTGTTTGGCCATAAAACACTGCTGTGTGAAGAAACTGATCAGCCTGTAAATGGGATTATAAATCGCCTGCTTTTCATTTGCATTTAAATGTCCACTGATGTTCTATGAAATAGTGGAGATGAATGATGCTTTCAGCTGATTTGCACTGATTACAAAAGAACTTTCCTCTGCACTTTCAGGATTAACACACTTGTGAAGGGCAGATGGGACGAGGCGATGCTGGTGCACTTTGAAGGACAACAGGGCACCAGGGAGGGAGAGGTTATCAGTAGCTCTGAATACAGCGGACAGAGGCATGATTGATAGAAGGGCCTGATCTAGTGCTTTTTGTGCCAATGTAAGAGAGAGAGAGAGTGTGTGTGTGTGTGTCTTTGAGTGTGTTTCTGAGTACAGATGTCTTATTCCCTCATTTTGTTTTATCCCATATATTTTCACTCTTGTATGTACAACACTACATATACTGGGCCATGTGTGTTTTCGAAATTCTAATATAAGTATTAGATAATATGCTGTTTGGTGACTGTGTGTTATCAGTGTGTTTTCCTGCTTGGTTGGTGGCAGCACCAGATGCTGCAGAGGGTCTCTCAGGCTTGCATTGCCAATTGGCCGCTATCCACCCCCATGGTTGGACAGTCTAGGGGGGTTACTGGGTAAGGTGTCAGGACAGAGCAGAGCCAATGTCCAACCATGGGGGTGGATAGCGGCCAACTGAGGACAAATATTTCATGTTTGAGGTCAAACTACATCTGGCTTTGTAGTTCGCAAAGCAGTCGAGGAGGTTTCAGGTGGTATGATAGCTATCATACAGCATCTGTAAAATTTAGGGGTGCATGAATCCCACTTTCTCTCCAGGGACCAATTCTAATACTCAACCCTTAATGGAGCAAGAACATAGAAATAGTCAAGATTAAGACATTGTTGTTTTCAAACTCATTAGAGTTTAAATAACCCATTTCACTTTTTTCCCCAAATACTTATTTCTCACTTTACAGTTTGAATCTCCCTGAATGCAACAACCATTGAAAATTCAAAAAAAAATCTCTTCTCTTAAACCTTTGTGTGAACAATCATTTACAAAGTAGAACTGACAATGCCAAGAGTCACTTTGCATTTACATGTTTCTTACAGAGGTGTGCTAAGTGATAATTCTGTCCAATTTGACAGGTTGCTGCTCTCTTGCCCAGGTCATTCTTGAAAAATAGGTTTTAATCTCAATGAGACTTTTTTACTTGTTAAATAAGGATAAGAAGAAGATGTTTATACATTTTTTATTCCTCAGCTGGTCAGTGCCCTCCAAAATGACCCATATGAAAACAATTCATGAGAGCTTTTTCTGATCTGCTTCCTCTATGGTTAATTCTCTGAACAATCTCTGAGAACAATGCTAGAAATAAAAGAAATCTATTTGAGCCAGTGTGCTTTTGTGCACCTTTGCATTTCTTTGTATGTTGTACATGCAGAGAAGTCTTACCTGCCAAAGCGAGTGACCAGCATACCCACAATGATGGAGCCCAGCAGACCTCCAATAGCGAAGACAGACACAGTGAGAGAGTACATGAGGGTCAGGGTCTCCCCACTGAGTCCTGTTCCATTACGACTCACAACCGTCTTATTGTAGAAGTCTTTTATATACTGAGACAGGGAGGAGAGAGAAGAATTGGTTGGAAGGAGCTAAAAAGAGGAGAAGAAAAGGATAGTAGAAACAGGATATAAAGAAGGTCTTCCCTTCATCAAAAGTTTTGGAGAGATTGTGTTTTTTATGGACCACTGTGGGACTGGACAAAAATCTCAACATTTCATCAGCCAAAGTATGAAAAAATCCCTAAATGTGTGTTCAGATATAAGGCAAAGCAAGGCCACAACAATGCATACAGATTTGATGGAAAGGTATGAATGAAGGGGAATGAAAAGGTGCAGTTTGCTGTAGATGGCATAAAGTGAGAGGACGACTATGAAGGTAAATATGTTGCAAAATGCAAGAGCTTGTAGACTTAATGTGAGAACTTGTAGAATAAAAATCTGAACTCGTATATTAAATTTTCACTTGTATAAAATATAACCTCGAAATCGTCACTGCAACCTCACAAATGTGCTCTCTTTCATCACAAATTGATGAATCTGCACGCCTTGACTCCTTGCAACAAATGTTTGCATTTTTTCTACTAGAAGTGTTTTGTTTTTATCTGTGACCTCAAATTCAGCTCACGTGTATGAATATTTTATACAAGTGAAAATTTAAACATACAAGTTCAGATTTTTGTTCTACAAGTTTTCACATCTAGTCTACAATCTTTTTGAGAACAAGCATTTTGCAACATATTTACTATCATAGATTACTTTTAGCTCGCGATCAAAAGGAGTTTTTGAGAAGGTCTGGAATAGAGCCCAGCCAGAACAATCCGACACGCAGCAGAGGACAGTTGCCTCTGCGGAGTCCATTAATTCCTGTTTATGGACACCTCAAGGGGCATCATCCTGCTTATACCATGGTCACTTGCCAAAGAAAAAAAAATCCTGGTAACACCTGAGGGTATGATCAATACATGGAACAATCATTACCATGCCATATTTCTAGTCTGCTCAGGTTCTTTGGTACTTTGGTTCAGCTATGATCCAGGAAGCTAACATTATGCTAGCAATCAAAGTCAATAACATTACGTACAGTTGACAAACAGTAAATATAATTTTACAGTATGTTTAACAACAAGACGTGCTCGCTATGCCGGTGTTAACTCCTTGTGTTGTTTCTCCCTTCTTCTTTTCAATTTCTTTCTTCAGCTGCATCCTCGTCATCAGTTGTCATAGTCTCCAAATAGGTTAAAAGACATGTTGAAGTCACTCATTGTTATAATAAGCTCATTAACATGTAAAAAATTGTAAATGGAAGTGTTGCGTCCCTGTTGCTGTCGTTACCCATTTTAGCCAGCGCATTAATTTGAAAGGTGAACAGACAATTTCACTGGAACAACATAGTAGGATTCCCTCAGCTAATGTCTGATCTTCTGTTACTAATTGGATTGTTAGGCCAGTGGAAAAACACTTGAAATAACTATATAAAATAATAATTAACAACAATTATAATGATAATTCCATTTTATTTTTTGACTGCATAATGTCCTGCTAAGTACATATGTTGTTTAGAACGCATCGTCCTCAGTCTCAAGTCCGAACCGAATGAATGACAATACATCCTTCTAAAAACCAACATATCACATAATTCATATAACCATTTCCTGATTTGCCCCCGCTATGATTAAATTTTGGTCAAATTGGAAAGCAATGTTAACTGACAGTAAAAGGTGAAAAATGAACATTGGTCTAAGTCACACACTTTGTCCTCCTATGGGGTTTTGTGGCTCTATAACAATGTCATGTCAAGTTTTCAAAAGTGATTTGTAACGATTTTGGAAGGCACAGACAAATGATGTCGTCATGCTGATAACTGCTGATAGGGGCTGCAGACCAGAATACATACTTCTGTGTGTTGTTCTGCGGTGCATGGACCAACAATGATTTTTTTCAATTCATTTGGAGGACTTGTCACTTGCTCCTGACAGACAATAGACATCGTATTTAGGCATATGAATGAGTTACTGATGTTGTTATTTTTCTTAGGATGACAGTCTTTAAAGTATTTATCACATTGGAAAATGATTTCAACTGTTTACGGTTAAAAAACGTGAAAACACGGCAGCTGTCGAATAAGTGCAAATAAATTGTGATGCAAATTTGCTTTGTGTTGTACCTGAAAGCAGGTTAATAGACTAGAAGTTGTTAGTGCCAACATTGGTCACCTTATTCCCAACAGTTCTAGTGAAGTTTCAACTTTGTCCTCACAGATGAGATGCTACAGTGGACCAATACAGAGCAATTGGTCAATCCCGCCTCTTTGAGCCAATCAGAGAGCATTCCTTCCTGATTAGAGAGGAAACCTTGTCTTGGTGTATCATGTGGCCAAGATATCCTGGTTCCACGAGACCAATATGATACACACTGTCTTTATCTCCTTCTCTTTTTTTCACTCTGACATTTTCAACTATTTCTCTAATCAAATCCCAAAGTCTTTTTTTGACCTCAACTTCTTAATCAATTTACCATGTGATGGCACGAGTTGGTGGACTCGCGTCAGACACCCAACTGCAAGAGAAACACTGGCAGGCACATGCTTTTACTCAACTGGTAACTCTTACATCTCAGCTCTCAGTTCAAAACCTGACTGTGATAACAAAGAGCTCTGAAGAGTTTTACAGTGTTGTTTCACAATGCTTCTCTAACTCTCATTCTACAGTAGTATATCACCAGTTATATTTTAGTTCCAGTACAGCTCTCATAACAAATGTCAACTGATGATGTATAGCTATCCAGAAGAATGTTTTTTAACCTGTGTCCACATTATCAAAACTAGATGATAACTCAAACATGAACACACGTCTTGTCCTGCAGTTTGTTGAACAAGCTTTCAATTTTGCAGTTAATCCGCGGTTCATATGCGTGCCGAACCGTGGGGGGCGATTCGTACAGATTATGGATCAACTACGATCCATTGCACCACTACTAATAAGGTAATTATTTAAGAGATGTGTGATGTAAAGGAGCAAGCTACTTGTGAATATAGCCTACTGTCACATGTAGAGCTATACATGATTAGCATTAGACAAAACATCATCCTGCCACATTATTATTGGTTTTCATAGCCTGGTTGTTGTTAGCTTTGTTAGGTGGTTCTTTGCTAATACTGGCACATGTATCAATGTTTTAACTTTATGGAGAGCTGACCTAAAACCAGGATCTTCAGGACCTTTAGGTCTTATCCTAGAAGCAAGAAAATTTAATTCAATCCTTTTTTACATTTGTAAGAACACAAATGAC
>NC_089530.1:1320632-1398132 GCF_963924715.1 Thunnus thynnus
ATTCCACTCCTCACAAGTGATGCCCAGTGTCAACATTCAGTAACAATGCAGGGTGTATGAAGGTTGAGTTGGCAGATGGGAATGTAGCATGTTCGACTTTCATTAAAGAGATCAGAGTTTGCTCTTAAAATTTGCTTTTTTAATGGAAAATAGTGTAAGTTCAGGCAGAGGCCTGAAGGAGCGCTTGTGTTTGCTGGTTGGCATTAGCTGTTTCTAAATGCTTCACAATCATTGGCTAATTCACAGCTGTATGTCCAGTAACATCCAAGCATATTCATTCAGGCGTACAAGCGTGGACAACAAAACTTGACTCTTACATTTACTCTGCTGATCACACTCATGCCAATGCTGACCCAGACTGGAGACTGTCCACCCAAGAGAAACAACACAATCTGTTGCAATGTCAGTCGCCCAAAAACGACATATCATTATGTTTGAGTGACAGATGCCATCTAGTAATTGTAGTAGTAATTGTGACCTAGAGCAGTGGTGCAGTTCAGATGACGTATGTTTGTCCCCTAACCTTAACCCCATGGTTATTATTGTTGCCATGATGACGAAGATGGCCTAACTTTAAGGAAGTATCTTTAACCCACACCACGTTTCTCTAACCTTAACAAAGTGATTGTTTTAGCCCAAACCAGATCTTTCCCCAAACCTCACCAAGTGGTTTTGTACCTACCAAACCAGACCTTAACCACAGCACTGTCACATCATAAAACATGGTTATTGTTTAACAGTGTTGTGTAACAGTTTTGGAAAGTACAGACATATTATGTTGCCCTGCCAATTACTGCCAATAGGGGCGCCATATCAGAAAATGCCCCATGTGTCGTTCTAGAGTCACATGGTCAAACCGTGTATTTGGTCGTTTAATTTGGATGACTTGTTGGGTGTTTTATACTGTTGACTTAACTAAGATTTATGTTCATGTATGTTTATTAGGGGGATTAACTCTCTTGGCAGAATCTTCTCTTTGAGAGCTTCCTCAAAGAGCAGAGACTTTCCCTCTAAATCTAACTATAACTATTCGCTATTAATGGTCATGTATGTGTCTCTGACTAAACTAACCCTAAATATGATCTTTCCCTAAGCTTGACCATACTAGTTGCCATATAATAGAAAGTAATAATTTTAAACCAGTAAATCAGTAATCCAGTTTTGCAGAATAGTTCAATATTGAAATCCTTGTCTAGCGATAGAGTTGGATGAAGGTATCATTTATCTTGTATGTTATTAGTGCTAGTGTTTCTCCAAACAAAGACCAAATATGAAAACCTTTCTGAAAGGGCATTACAAAGGCATTCATGTCTTATACCATCATAATACTGTAGCCCTCTTTATGCTTTGTGCCATAAAAACATAAAGCAAGTTTGCTGTCAATCTGACCTCATCTTTTCAGTGAAAGACTTCTATACTGTAATTATACTATGTCTAGAATTATTGTGTTAATGATTGATGTTATAAATGCACATGTACCATGTTTAATACAAAAGGTATAATAGTAGTGGGACTAGTGTGGGAATAGTGTTTTGGAATGAAGCTCTAATTTGTCCCTCTAAAATGTCTTGTTGGCATTGTTCACATTCCTCATAGCAACCAAACTAAAGGGCATGCATGGCTGCCAGGTTCGAGGAAGCTGAAGGGCAAATAAAGAATTTTTGCTCCCACAGTGTGACCAGTATCTGGTACAAAAACCATCCAGCTAAACTTTGAAATGTCAAGGTATAAACTGTGAGGGAAAGAACTGCATTGGGAAAAATGTCATGAGGAGCGATGCACAGGGATGAAGAGTTTGGCCTCTGGTTTTGGTGTTTTGAGAGGGGGATAGAGTATGTGATGCCATAATGTGAAAGGAGGTAAGGGTGTATAAAATAATGTTTGTAATGTACAAAGTGAACAATGTCAAACAAGTCACAAAAAGTCTAATCAAAGTCAAATCAGTTTGAACTTGAACAAGGGATGTCCAGTACCAGTGTAAGATGATATGAAGGTAAAATATCAGAGGAGACAGAAAGGTCCCAGTTTGGAAATCTATTACCAAGAGGCACAAAATATGATATCAGAGTGACTTAAAGTGCTGAATGACAACAGTACTAACTTCAGAATACAGGATGGAATGATAGCAGTTCTCTCCATGCTAACATGTTAGCATGCACTACTGGATGTGTGTAGCGCTTGCTCCTATATGGTTTGCATGCAGTTATTGTAAATTGCTTTGGACAGAAGAATCTGCCAAATTAATATAATGTAACACTAATGCTGCAGACTTGAATTATTATTTCATAAATTGTAAACAATGTTCAGACCTTCTGTGGTGTTCATTATTAAATAAATGCAGACACAATGCAATATGAAAAAGAAATTGTGAAATAGTTCAATACACTTATTAAAATCTATGTCTAATTATCAGGTGAATATATCTGTTCACTTTTAATTACAGCAGTTTTTATTTATATTGGGGTTTTTTTTGTCTGGTTTTGTTTCATACCATTTTTCCAGTGACTGTTTCCCTTTCTAGATGCCACTTTTCTTTTATTTTCTTTCTTTTCTTTTTTTTGTTTGCATGTTTCCTTCATTGGATAGTTGTTAGTATTGAGGCAAGAAGGAAATTGGGGTGGAGAGTAGGGGTGTGCCCAAATACAAATACGTTATTCGGCAAAGCACAAATAGTGTTTGTTTTTTTTGGTTTTTTTTTACGAATATTTGTTTCATGCAAATATTTTAAAAATGATTTGTTTTCAGGAAGGAAAAAAAAAAACATCAAATACCAGCGCGCAGGTTGGTTACATCACTATCACAGTCTCTCTCCTCTGCTCTGCTGTTACGTCAATCAGCAGGTTTCAACGAGAAGGGTCACATCCACCTGCTACATGATGCACATTTCCTAATTTGGACATCACTCCCAAAGTTGATGGGTGTTTCCCAGAGATAAAGCTGAGTTACTGACACACGCCGAGTATTCCCAAGGGACTCTCCATAACCTGTTGTTCCCCTTCTCCTTTCCACAAAGTTTGGTTGTAAAAAATAGGCAATAAATGAAAAGTGCAAAGCAATAATCGCCTTTCAAGTTCTTCCCTACACATTCTCTGTCTCTGTGTTAGGGGTGTATAAATAGGTAGAGGTCTGTCTGCAATGAGGCGATGAGTAAATATTAAGTCTCTTTCCACTTTTATTCGAATACAAATACAAATAATATTGGTGCCTCAACAAGTAGAGAGAGGTGTATGGCATGCAACTGGAGATGTTGTGGTTACATGGTATGTGACTTAACCATTCAGCAACTGGCCTCCTCAGTAATAGGCCTACCACTTTTCATCAGGTGTGTCTTTGTCTGCCAATTGAGACAGACAAGGAAGATCCAGTTTTATGATTTTAAGAGCTGTAACAGAAAAGTGTCTGAAATGCAAATAAACGTGGAAGCCTCAACCAGCTCTGTCTATTATACAGCCATTGCTGTACACTAGATAACTATTGAGTCAATGATAACTGCACTCTTAAGCCCATTTTAAACAGAGATCCCGCAATTTGCCATAAAGAAGACCCCTCATTATGCCAGCTTTGCTTTTTTTAAACTGAACCAAACAAAGCCAGCATAATGCTGCCCCAGTATGTGATTTTAGATAGCGTGCCAGCGTTCTGGTATCAGAGGCGTGACGTGTAACGGCCAAAATACACCAGGCACGCACGGAGTGTCATATTATGGCTGCAGTGGAGCACGTCCATTGCTGATTAGCTGCTACACTGACCGTTGTGCAGCTCATCTCTATTTTTACGCAGCTTTTCTCTAAGTGCTGCTGTGTTGCCATCGAAAGGGTAAAAACTACAAAGAATTGTGCAAAAACGAGCACAAACTGTTTAAAAATGATTAAAATAAATACCTTATGAAGGTTTTTTTTTCATTATCCATGATCCTGTAGTTAAAACGATCAAGTTAATGAATTCAGTACCAGTTAATATAGCCTACGCCTCTGTCTACTGTGACTTGTCCCACCATGCCGGCTCCCCCTTTTACGCAGACATCGATTCAGCTCTGTGACTACCTCCATAGCTGACTTAATGGTGGAACAACAAATGCCCCCATCCTGTGTTTGTACGTTTTATACAGAACAGTGAGGTGGAATAATGGCGCAACATTCCCACCTTGAACAGGCTGTATAAAAGGGGCTTTAGTAATGCTTGAACACTTGAGAGCAGTACAACAGAGTGGGCATAGTGTAATATCAGCGCATATAATATAATATGTACGTGTGTACTCAATCAGAAGCCTCTTTCTATTGTTCCTTTGTTGATACCAAACCACAAACCCATCACCCACACAGATTTTAAAATATCTTCTGAGGGACTTTGCCATTGGACAGGTGATTATAAAGCAGATATTGCTCCTGTGGCTGAGGGATTAAGTAAAAACTAAGATTTTAAAGGGGTGCTATTGGGAGGATCAGGGCAGTAGGATGATTTAGATGTGACAAAGCTGTGGAACTGAAGAAGTCTAAACCAACGAGGCTGGTACATGACTGCAAAACATAATACTGTATGTGCTATTTATAACACTCATAACAGCATTGGAACCCTGAGCTAGAAACTCCAGAAATGTACAAGTCCATCTTTGATTATGCAGGTTTTGTTTATCAAAATAAATAATGATTATGGAAGTGGTATATGAATAATCAGTTTGGACTAGTTTTTCATCTCATATTAAAGTTTGGTGACCTACATCAAATAACTCGGGATAGGATCTTATTAATGGTCAGCTGCTGATCTACTTTGTCCCAAGTTCTGGGGCTACAAGTTTGAAAGTTGGTAGTAAATGCTATTAGCTGCAAAGACTCTGTGTCTAAAACAATAGGGGATCAGTCAGCTGACGGCCTTGGCTCTGGATCTGACCCGATTCATGCAGTGAGTCTGAACTTACCGATGTGATTTTTCCCGACGATGGAATTAAAACCTCTTCAGCCATTTAAGAAATCTGTCAAAGTCCCAAACAGCAAACAGCAGAAGGGTTTCTGTCTAAACTGCAGGAGATGTCATGACTGTAGTAGCAGGCGTGGTCACAGGTTCAGGCAGCAGCAGGTTAAAGTGACCAGGCCGTTCATGAGCAGTGGGTCAGGCCTCCTCTCCACCCAGCAGCCATACACAGGCCCCCGTTAACAAGCCCACACAGTGTCATCACATGACGGAGAGCAGCGTGACGGACTGAGAGAAAAGCCTGCTGGAAGCAATTATGTCTAAGTGAATTTACAAAGAGATGGAGGAAAGGAGAGGAGGGACAAAGTAGGAGAAGGAGGACGAAGAGAAGAGGAAAGAGAAAAGTAAACCGAAAAGAGAGGGGATGAGGTGAGGTGAGGAGGACAATATAGGAGAAGAAAGGAGAAGAGAGGCAAAGAAGTCAGAAGTAAATAAATGGGGAGAGCAGAGGGGAAATAGAGGGATAAAAAGGAAACGAGGAGGGTGGAGGAGGTTAGAGCGGGATTATGTGGAGAACAAGGGGAGTTTTGTATAACATACAAATAAATAGAGAGCAGTGGATGTCTAGAAGAATACATCATGTAAAACACAACAGTAGTTATCTGTGATGTACAGTATATGTGATTTGTAGTATATGGAATGGAACATTCAAAACCACTATTGGTAAACTTTTGAATGCAAGACTTCTTTACATGTTTTATTGAAGCAAAGGATCAGAATACTGATTATTAATTGTCAAATGCCGCTCTGCACACAGACTCCCACAATCAAACACTCCCCCAGCAATCACATAGCAATCATGTGCTATTTTGGTTGCAGTTCAAAGTAGGACAGCGTTTTCTGTGACTGGTCATTGGGTAACAATCAGCCACCTCGCATTACACATTTCTTAATCCTATGACTTTACCTCCACTGCTGCATGAAAGGCTGTTTTGTTCAGAAAATTCTGCCCTTTGGCACAAACATTCTCTCAATTAGCCTACAATTCATCGCATTAGCTAAGTTATTATATTTTTATGGATTTAACAAGGGTGATAAACCATGTTAATCACTGAAGAGTGCCGGTTGGTGGATTTTGTTACATTTGGACAGAGCCAGGCTATATGTTTCCCCGTTTCCAGCTTTTGAGCTAAACTAAGCTAACTAGCTGTCGGCTGAGGCTTCCTATGTAATGTACAGACATGAGACTGGTATCAGTCTTCTCATCAAACTCTCTACAAGAACGCAAATATGTGTATTTCCCAAAATGTCAAACATTTCCTTAAACATTAGCCAAGTGCTGTGGGGACCTAAACAGAGCCACAGAAATGTTGTTATTACTGTTATGTTGCATGTAATGTTAAAGAAAGATGAGTGGTGTTGACTGTGGGAACAGAACAGCCCATGACATCAGCTGAGTTGTAAAGCCAGTTCACGGCACGGGTTAACCTCCATCTGACTGTGTGTTCATTCATCACATTTATGTTCGAAGATCTTTATTTACAACCTTTTCACTAACCGCATCTGTCTCTGCAGGCTATGGCATTCTAGTCAACTATAATGCATTGACTTCCAGTTCTGTGGAGTTCAGTTATGTTTATATTCAGAGTTACTCACCAAAAAAAAAAGTTTTGTGTATCATCTAGATCTGGCAAACAATTTTTAATGCATCTCACCTTCCGCATAAAAGATAAAGAGTGATTGAAAAGCTTTTTTTTTTCTTTCTTTCAAATATTTTAAAAACTGCAATCTAGTAGTGCACTTGCCTTTGCTGGTGCATTGCCACATTTCTTGGCGCATTATGGCCACCTTTACATCAATAAAATTGTGTGAACTTGTTGACAGGAATGGAGAAGTATAGTTTTTGGCCTGTGGCAAGTCAGCACTTGAGCCCTCAAAAATTATTCCCAAGCCCTGCTGCAGGAATGTGTCATGTAGTCCCCATACACTGCTGGCATTTCACCCCGCCTTTGAGTGTAGCCTTCTGATTTGGTTGGACAACAAGATGTTGCACAAACCAGCTTTACCTCAGCTCACAATACAAATGTGATTGATAATGGACAACCCTTACCAATGGTAGTGCTACAATCAGACAGTTTGTACAGAGGCTGGTGCTCTAGGAAAGCCGAAAGACTTACTACATTTAAGGGGGAGCAGGAATGGGACCAAGAAATGTCATTGCATTCTATCAATTATTTTAGAGAAATGTATGTTGTGTGTGCTAGAGAAAAGGTCCTGGAATTTTCATGAAAAACTGGCTATCAGTTTTATTTATTATACAAGATGTCGATTAACTTTTGTTGCCTAAGCCTAACCACATATGGGAGTCTGGATGTGAACCTTCAGCTCTGGTGTGAAGTCCTGCACCTTGTACGTTTATCATCCACCCTGATCACCTCCCTATGACTCACCTGTGATATACACTAGGGGTGTGCCCGAACACAAATATGTTATTCGGCAAAGCACAAATAGTGTTTTTTTTGTTTTTTTTTTACGAATATTTGTTTCATACAAATATTTTAAAAATTATTTGTTTTCGGGAAGAAAAAAAACCCCCATGTCAAATACTAGCGTGCAGGTTGGTTACATCACTATCTCAGTATCTCTCCTCTGCTCCGCTGTTACAACTATCGGCAGGTCTCAACGAGAGGAGTCACATCCACCTGCTACATGATGCACATTTCCTAATTTGGACATCACTCCCAGAGTTGGGAGCGTTCCCCAGAGATAAAGCTGAGCTACTTACACAAACCAAGTGTTCCCAAGAGACTCTCCATAACCTGTTTGTTCCCCTTCTCCTTTCCGTAAAGTTAGGTTGTAAAAAATAGGCAATAAATGAAAAGTGCAAAGCAATAGCCTTTGAAGTTCTTCCCTACACATTATGGGGTGTGCTGTCTCTGTGTTATAGGTGTATAAATAGGTAGATGTCTGTCTGCTATGAGGTGATGAGTAAAGTTTTAGCTCCATAGTCAGCACACAGTCGTCGGAGACTGGAGACTCCAGTTCAAGAACCAGTGTAGGGACCTCCTTCGTAAGGTAGTTTATTCATGAACACTTATTGTAACACTTTAATTTTCTAAAATTAAAAGCGCAATAAAAGCAAAAACAAAAACAGGATTTTTAAGCCTCTTTCCACTTTTATTCGAATACAAATACAAATAATTTTGCTGCCTCAACAAATACAGATACAAATACAAATACTTGGCCCTCTGCACATCCCTAGTACGCACATGTAGCACTACCTGCATTTGCCAGGAATCCAGACAGCTTTTATGTAAAAATGGGGCATTACATATATGGCATGTATTTTAGCCAATGGACACTCATTGGAATCGATTATCACCAAAAAAATGAGATATATCCTCAATTAAGAGCACATGAATAAAACACACCTCAGTACTAATCAGTTCCATCAAAAACCCATATCAACTCAAGGATTGTCACGCTGCTTTTTACTTTGGGACAGTCATTTGATATTTGTCACTGATCTAAAGATCTGAGATCTTCAGACTTATTTGTTTCTGTGCCAAAAATGTTAGTCTTTATAGTCTGAAAGTGTATTCTTGTCAGGAAAAGCATCTGGAGCAAAAGTTGTAACTAGCTGATGTCTGTTGTTACTTCCAGTCTACTACTATAGATCATGGAATCACGTCTGCGTGTGTTTGTGTGGAGTGACCTCACTTGTCCTTTATTCATCCACATCCCCTTCCTTCCCATGAGTTTAGTTCCAGGTTATTCATTAGTAGTAGACAGACTGAACTGAATTGAAAGCGGTGTGGCTCTTGTTAAACTAACAGGAGCAAACTGCAGCCCACTATTGCACCAACTTCAACTTGTTCCTAATAAGAGCTGAATATCAGTTGTAGGTTATTCAGTTCAGTTCAATTCAAACTTTATTTCGGACTCACAAGAGGGTCCATAGCATATATATGGTATAAAAAAGAAAAATAAGACAAGATAAAACCACAACAATTCATCACTCAATTTAAAAAACAGTTCATATGTAGTTCTGAGCCTGAATGAGTGCCCAGAGCAGCTCTTCCTAGGGCTGATTAAAGCCTCTATGATGCTGTTCCCTGACTCATCCAAGCAACACATAAAATTGTACATCAGATGTCTTGGAAATGCCTCATATGTAGGAACACCAGAGCACACAGTTGACTGGCACTATGCTATCTGGGAACCTGGTAGCCACATAAGGATTAAAAGACAGGGAGGTCCATAGAATATATTTTCATATAAATAAATGTCCATTCTGTTTAACATATTGTGGCACATGCAGAATATGTAGGATAAGCACTGATAGCCATGGTGACTTACTGTACCTGGCAGTGGAAACAGCACCACCTGTTAGCTCTGCTCCACCACCACCAGTGTCAAGACACCGGGGGGGATCCTGTCCTGTCTCCTATCTTCATATATGCCTACGCTTTATGAAGATCCTCCACATCGATGGAGTATAATCATCAAATTTCTTTCTGTCGCTCCATCAATAAATATTGTTTTATATGTAAGGCAGTAAGTGTCGCTGTTGCACTGTCTATTCCCCTGAGAATTATGCAGTTGTTGCTGTTTGTCCCTTTCGGGACAGTGTGGTTCTAAAATTCATTCTGTGCGGGATGCCATTTTTTAAAAAAGTTTACTTTCACTACTTCGCAAAGTAAGCCGTGTTAATGACGGCCTACATCATCCTAAATATCTGAACTAAAAACACCCATCCGGTCAATCTGTTCAATTATTGTGTTAATTAAGATGTCAACGTACACTTAGGCGAGTTTTAGAAGTGAGTACTTGTGGTTTTGTATGTAAATATTGGCCGTAATATTGGCTAGCTTGCTATGTATGAGTAGAGCACCCATTCAGTGGAAATAGTGCAGGGTGAAGAATTACCTTTTCAGTTATTGTCTGCTATCAGTCTTGTTATGTCATTTAATGTATTTTCACACTAAATCATATGTTAAGAGTGCCTTATTTAAATTAAACATGTAGTAATTTGTTATTTTCAGAGTTAGGTTATTATTTTGTATTATTTATTTTGACACTAGGACACATTTTCTAAAAAAAAGTTAAAAAATGTACTTTCACTACTGCGTAAGGTTATGGAGCCAGCAGCCAGTGTATTGGATCAGCAACAGAGATAAAAGCTGTCATTGTGAGCCAGTAAAGTGTTGCTGGGTCTCAGCCACGATCTGCAGCTCCTGTGTTGCGTGCCTCCTTCTCTCTGTGTTTTGCCCCATTGCACATCGGGGGGCACGGCGCAGAATCCCAGGGTGTGTGGAGAGGCCGCAGCATGTTTGGGTTACATATACTTCCAACTGATCCCTCCTTATTGAACCAGAATGCATTGCGCGTGGTCCTGTCTAGGGCTGCTGATGGCATGTTTACAGAAGGCAGGTGGCAAATATGTTTCCCAGCAGAGCAGCTGGTTAGCAGAGACAAGTTAGCATTTAGCAGAATTATATCTCTTTAATGAGACTTATTTTCATTTGCAAAATGTTTTTCCTCATTGAGTCAGTTATATCGTACTGGTGTGCAAGACAGTGTTGTAGTTGAGTCACTGAATCTTGAGTCTGAGTCAAGTCTCAAGTCCCCAGTGTTCTAGTCCAAGTCCAAGTCCAAGTCACCAAAAAGGAGTCCAAGTCGAGTCCGAGTTGAGTCCCCATTACTTGAGTCCAAGTCTGAATCATCAAGGTTGAGTCTGAGTCGAGTTCCAAGAAGGGCTCCAGTGCTCCACTCTGGCATGGTCAAAGAGCTGACATACCAATAAAAAAGGTCTTCATTAAACAAAAATGACACAGCTCTCACCATTTCATATTAATATTAATGATGCACTGACTGCAATTTTCTTGGCTGATTCTGATTTTCTTTCTTTGTAAGAATTAAATTTTTTTTTTTAAATTTTTAGACTTAAAGGTATTACAAAGTGCAAGCTTTTTGTCTTCTTCACTCACGCTGAAGAACTGCCACACCAACCACATGTTGCGTGTGTGGCTGTGGCTGGCTGTGCCCTGTGTGCACAACATGCATGTTGTGTGTGAGTGGCTGTGAGTGGCTGTCACGATGTGTCCACAACTTGCATGTGGTGTGTGTGTGTGTGTGTGTGGCTACACTGTCTGTGCCACAGCTGCCACTGTGTGCGTGACATGAATCACAGTGCGGCTATGTGTGGAAAGAGATCTGCCAATCACCGATCAACTGAAAACCGGCCATTTTAGATCAGTGGAAGGATCGACCGGTGCATCACTAATTAATATAGCTAATATCTTATGCCATATTAGAAGGGCCTATTACAAAAAAAACCCCAATAAAAACAAACAAACAAACAAAACTTTTACTTCTTTATCAATGATCAAGTCTGAGTCCTCATCTCCAACTTCCAAGACCAAATGCAGTCAATGCTCAAGTCCAAGTCTAAGTCATTAGTGCTCAAGTCCAAGTCCTGGACTCAAGTACTACAACACTGGTGCAAGGATCATAAACGATTGGCCTGCTGGAGTTAGTTGGCTTCTCGGATCATTGCAAACTTACCAGGAGCTGCCCACAAGCCAGAATGCTGCCAGAGCACATTAGTGGACAGTCAAAAGAACCTCATTCTACTGTCTCCATTTCAGCTTGTTTTTTTTTTGTTTGGTTTTTTTTTTTTTTTTTTAATTTTCTTCATTTCCACTCAGGTTTGTTTATTGAAACTGTAATGGAAATGTGAGGTGGATGGAAACACACCATACACACACAGTTTGTCTATAAATGCATGTTGCTAATGAGAGCAGCCAGTGATACATAAGGTGGGTTTTCATCCAAGCTTTTTGTGCATTAAAAAAGTGAGTGGAAATGCTGGAAATTCAAAAAAAGTCAAAATATTTCAAAAAAAAAAACTTAAATATTCGCAAAATAGTAGTGGATGGAAACACGTTAATTAGCATTTTCCTTTATTGCTTTTTCTGAAAATTAATTTGCATTTGCACCACATTTGCATAGAGACCTGACTATAGTCACCCAAATAATGTACCTATTCATGCCCCTGTATATGTCCTTTCTCCTCTGCTGGGTTTGGTTGGATCAACGGGTAATATGCTCACACTGAATGAAAATCTGCTTCTACACCTTATCTATGTCTGTAAAGTGAATGCACAGTACACTGTCTCTGCCCAGATACTTCCTGTGCATGCAAAGGTGCACAAAATAACATGAACGCTTGATAATAATACAGACCAGTATCTCTCCTCACTTTAGCCTCATGAAGTATACAAGCCTCTAAAATGGTTTTTAATGCAGTGCTGTTAGACTGCATTATTTTGTCCACTCCCTTGGTTGGCTTGGCAATGTGAATATATGGCACATGTTGCATGACTTACCAGTACTATAAGCTGCAAATTCACTTTCTTTCTTTTTTCTTTTTTTTCTCTCAGTCATACATTGTTTCCCCTGGGTGTTTTGATTAATACACTGTAGCAAAGCCTGGTCCCAATAATCTTTCAAAGTAATGGTTGGGTACCAGACAGGACAGTTATCAGTCGTTTACTCTAGTCAAAGTTGATTTAGTATCCTCTCATCCTGGAGCACACTTTGAACATTTAATAGGTACAGCTGTTTCATTGATTCTTTTCTTTTTTCCCTGTATATTTGAACTGTTGGTTGTGATCTGTTTCATACTGCTAATTTAATCTACTTCTATTTTATCTCATTTCATCTAATCTTACTTTGAATGTTATGGAGTATCTGTATAGTTTCATTTTAGATATATAGAATAACTCTCTATCATTCAGGTCTTCATTCATCCCCAGTTTGTTCCATTTCTTTCATATTTTTCTGTTCTTTCATTATCTTTGATGATTTCTTTCCTTTTTCCAATTAATCATTTCGCTGCTGCCTGACTCTCCACTGGAGGGAATTCCTAACCAAATTGTTGTCACTCCTCTCAAAATTCACACACACACACACACACATGCACGCAGGCACAGTATGACAAGCATGCTAACGTTGAATCATGGAGGCCCCCTGGTGGCCATGTTATTGACCTGTGTGACAGGGAGGCTGTGTGTCCTCTGTGAAGTGGAAGAGCTTAATAAAGACAGCTGGGCTGGCTGAAGACTGATGGGGCTGCAGAGACTATCCACACATCTATCACAGTGCTAAATAAGACTTGTGCAAGAGGAGACAGTTCAAGCACCAGCAGTGTTAGTACTGTTGGTGGTAGCAGTAGTCTTAACTTTAATGTCAAAAAGTAAACTATGGCATATGGAGATTAAAACTATGTGTGTAAACTATGCTGAGACGAAGATTAAATCAAAGACAAATATGTCATTTATGAAAATAGGCAAAAAATGTGGTATACAGCAGTGTGAAATATGTTAAAGTTAGTAAAAGGTTAGCAATATAATTTTAGTTGCAGATGCAGAGCAGAGGGAACAGCAGTTGTAAAGTCGTATCAGTGATCATAGTAGCAGTTGTACAGTTGTAATATTAGTGTTAGTAGTTGTTGAAGTAAGTAGATGTATTATAAAGTAGCAGTTGTAGTAGTCGTAACGGGAGGAGAAAGAGGAAGAAGCGAGAACATGAAGAAGGAGGAGGAGAAGCATAGGTACTGGTTAAATGATATGTTGTTTAGTCCAGAGGATTTCATTATCACTTAGCCTTACGGCTGTGTCAGCTGCTAACAGGCCACAACATGCCAACAACAAGGAGGGATGCTGGCCTCACCTGATGAGCAGAGCATAACTTGCTCTCTGCAGCTGGTCCACTCACCCCCTGCAGCACCTCACTCTAGTCTCGTGTTGCCTGAGCTTGGTGTTGATTTCACTTCATTTAGATTAACAAATAGACAAACAGAAACTAAACCACAATGCTTTATGGATTATCATTCATTGTCCATCACAATTTCAACAAAAGAGTAGCATGCCACTCTCCTCTCTTCTTCCTCTACTCTTTTTGTCTCACTCCTCCACTGCATGTAGCAGTTTTAGCAGCAACAGCAGCAATAGTAGCAGTAGTTATAGATGTATAGCAGTTGATGCAGCAGCAGTAGTAATTATGGTATTATGGTATGGTAGTTGTAACAATAGTGGCACAACATATAGTTGTAGTAGTAACAGTAGTAGGAGGAGGAGCAGGAGTAATTGTACTAGTTGTAGCAGTAGTAGCATCCTCAGCTTCAGTGCTGCTGTTTCATTGGCTGATGCTTCCCCCAATGGGTCACCGGATGATTGTTAGGGGGAGGGGCTCAAAGATGGATTACCCAGCGCCATATTGGCCATCAGGGCCAATCAGCAGCCAGGCAGGAAATGGATGGCACTCATTTGTTCTCATTATTATCGTTACAGTCATAATGCACCGACAGACACACACACGCCGCTTGCTGTCACCACCATGAAACATTCTCATTAGTTATGCTGGGAGACAGCCTGTGTGTGTGTGTGTTTGCAGCACACACAGCTTAATCAGGAGGCTCCCAGCCCTCTCAGTGTGGTGATATAGCATCTCATTACTCCTGCAGTATGGAGAGTCAGAGTGAAAGAGCATTCATTGATTTGTAGATGCTTCACAGAAAGACAGGCTTCTTTACACACAACACAGGAGACTTGACAAATGCTGACACATGCGTTTAGTCAGTCTAGAAGCCTTGCTTTTGTCAAGTTGCTGAAATAGTTTCTTCTTACATAGATACAAGTTGGACAGATATATGGAGCACATACAAGCTTTTTATTGCAGTCAGATCTGGCACACCTCTGATAGAGTGAAAATGCAGTGATGAGTAAGTGATATTACACTGGTAGTAGTAGATTTATTGGGTTTCAGTGAACAGTTTTTGTTGGTATTGGTGCTGCTTCAGATGTTTTTCAAAAATTTGAAAAATGATGTAAAATACACAAGGGTCAAAAGTGACAAATGTAGATAAAAATACCTGGAAATGGTGTTTAGCTGCTTCAGTTAATATTAGTATTTTAACTCTATTAAAAAATGTAACCAAGCGGCAACCTCTGGGGCTGTAAAATGAAGCCAAAGTGGAAGTGCCAAAAACTGCAGTTCCTTGAACGGCCACTTGAGGCTCCAACAGCGAGTCAATCCCCATAGACCCCCATGTTAAAATGCCCAACTTTACAGCGGAAATAAACATGTTTACAGCCTGGTACAAAAAACGGTTTTGCTCTCTGTAGCTAATTTCCCCTTTCATGACAACTGCACAGGGGGTGAATTTTTTTATAACTCGCCCGTTTAAATTTTATTAAGCCGTAAAGTTATGCATAATGAAGGACATGGCTGCTTTGAGTGACAGGTCCGCCAGCCGCTAGGTGGCTTGTTTCAGCTGTTCGGCCCGCCTCTTTGCCCATTTTTGATTGGCTGGGAGTTAGGCGGCGTCACGCACTGCCAAGATGGCGATGGCCGGAGCGGCTCACTTTGAGCTTCAAAACCGCTCTTCAGTAAATACGTCCATATTTTTTTACAGTCTATGACTGTAACTTTAAAACTAACATTGTAATGATAGTCAACCCTGTTTCTTTCCCCTTTATTTAAGCTTTCAATTTGAGCATTTTCATTAACACTAAAGAAAATAAAGATGAGAGACTTTACTGTACCCGACAACTGATACAATTTACCAAGGTTTATTAGGTTTTATTCAGAGGCCTCCAACTTTGTTTCAGAGCCGCAGCTCTTAAAGCATTTAACACACTCTGTACATTCTACTTCATCTATGTTAAAACAGTTGTTAAAATAAATGTTGAAGTGTAAATAATTCACTTCAACATTTGTTGTGAATTCCTCACGTTACGGAAACTGTGTGGATTATATTGCATATAGTTACCATCTACGCCAATTACGTACATCAGTTACATAAGTTACGTATTGCAAATCCTGCGTTATTATGGATCCCACTGCTTTTCTTGGCAAGACACACCCTGTGTAGCATTCACGCGCTAGGATTGGCCAGGCATCCATGCTCACGCCTCTAGCCTGCTATTTCCTAACTGTATGTTCAGTGAGTGTCTGGTGTTGAGTAATGAGACACGTTAATTCTAAAGGACTATGAGTTAACGGTTTGAGGCAAGCACAGAAGCTGTATTATGTGTAGCTTGGAAAATAGCTTTATGGGGCACTGAATTTGATGAATTTACTGTTTATCAGACCACAAATGAGACGAATGAGAAGAATTAGCACAACACACAGACTCTCCCTCTCAGTCGCTCTCTTCTTTACTGTCTCCTCCTCGCTGGATATAAATTAATGGTAAGCAGCTATCAGTTGTTTTAGAGGTGTGGAGGCCGTCTGGCAGCTCAGGGATGCCATTTTCCCTTTTCTTTCTTCCTTGTCAGATCTCTTTTCCTGGGACTGCTGCTACTGCTACTGCACCAAGGATGTCTCACAAGCTCTGTACTCTTGTCCTCTGGAAACTCTGTAATAAAAGAAAATGCCTGGTCAAGATGTCTTAAATAAATTAAGTAAATTCAGTGTGAATCTGTTTACTTACTTTTACTACACATACAGTAAATGTGACCGCTCAGCTCCATGCCTTAGCCATGTCCCCTGGAAAACCTAAAGTTGACTGAGGTGGTTAATAACCAGCTTGATGATACCTGTTATCCAGAACAGACAATATTAGGCACAGTGAAGCCAGCTAACTCAAAGACAGCCCGAGTAAGATGAACTTGTTTCATGGTACAGGCTTCTGGTCTGGTGCATGGCTCAATATCTGCGGTAACTTAAAGACAGCAGTAGAACTGAGTGTATTTTCAAAATAAATGACTTAGACCTTGAGCTGTTTTTCTTTTTTTCACTTTGTTGTTTGATTGACAGCTTAGAAGAGTGACTCCACTCTGTTCCTATCTTGGCTGTAAATGTCACACAGGCACAAGGGGAAGGCCTGCAGGCCTTAATATACTGTAGGTTGTATGAGGTGTGTGTGTGTGTGTGTGTGTGTGTGCGTGAATGAACTGTGTACTAACATTTGAACTCAGTGATCTAATCAGTGTTTCCATTTTAGAAAGCAGCCCTCACTGAGACCCTGGAGGGTACACGCGCGCGCACACACACACACACACACACACACACACACACACACACACACACACACACCCCTTAGAATTCAAAGAGTAAATCCCATCAATATTACCTATAATAAATTACCTTACAGAGTGCTGATACACGTCTGTCACACAGTACAATTTTATATGTTATAGATTCCAGCAAACTCTGACCTGCCCTTTTACTGGACAGCAATATTTTTAAGCAACATTTAAACACCCGCATGAGTCATTTCTACTTTTTACAATTAACCCAAAGCTTTAAAAACCAAGAAATGACCAGCCTCTACCTGCTACCTTTATATTTAATCTCATAATGCCCTTTAGGTGCTACCAGCCAGAAACAAAGATCAATAGACTTTAAAAATAAGTAGAGCAAGCACTCACATGTTTTTTATTCTTGCCTTTTTCTTTTATTAAATTAAAAGCACATTTTATTAAATTACTGGTGACAGTGTGAACTCTTGGTGGTAGCTTGTGTGGTCCATAGCCTAAGTGGACTGTTAACATACTGTGATGACAGAAAATTGCAAGAAGAAAAATTTGCTTACTTATTTAAAAATACAGCACCAGTACCACTAGTGTTACTGCCAACCATGCAAGAGAAACTTAAAGGAAAGTTCCTGTTTATTTGAACATGATGTATTTCCCATAAATGTGGCAGTTGTGTCCTGCTAACTTTGCTCTCTGCAGCTCTGTTATTGAGATTCCTGAGATTCAGATTGAGATCTGGTCAAACAAGGCCCTACAGAGGCCATACCGACGGTTATCGGGGTAACCTCCGTCAGCCTCCCACTGCTTTAGAAATAAACATGATTTTTACATGAATCATTTCAAAAGTTTGAGAGTCTGAACGAAAGTAAACACAGGAACTAGCCGTCTGTAGCAGCATTTGTTCCTACTAGAGAAGTAGTAACTTAGTAGATAAATAAAATGGCACATGTCTGCATGTTTCCAAATTGAAAGGATAAAATGACAAGATGCACACTGGGGAACACCCCCAACTCGGGGAGTGATGTCCAAATTAGGAAATGTGCATCATGTAGCAGGCGGATGTGACTCCCCTCATTGAGACTGAGATAGCGATGTAACCGACCTGCACGCTGGTATTTGACATGTTTTTTTTCTTCTCGAATACAAATAATTTTTATGAAACACATATTCATAAAAAAACAAACAAACAAACCACTATTTGTGCTTTGCCGAATAATGTATTTGTATTCGGGCACACCCCTAGTTCCTGTGTTTACTTTCATTTAGACTCAGAAACAAACTTTTGAAGCAATTCATGTAAAAATTGTGTTTATTTCAAAAGCAGTGGGAGGCTGACAGAGGTTGCCCCGATAACCATCATTATATGCTGACCTTGTTCGCCCAAATCTCAATCTGAATCTCTAGAATCTCGATAACTGAACTGCAGAGAGCAAAGTTAGCAGGATACATGTAGTCACAACTGCCACATTCATGGGAAATACATCAGGTTCAAATAAACCAGAATTTTCCTTTCAGATGATGAGATGCAGTGTTTCACTGTTTCAAGTCAGTTTCCTGGTTAGGTGTGGTCAGAAGTCTGCTTTGTTACCACCTGTAACAAAATATGACTTAATCAATTCAATTTGAAGGAAGTAATAACCCCCCTAAAATAAAAAACTTAGAGTCTTAGAGTCACTAGAGTCCTGCTCCTTTGTCATGAAGGTGATATCGTTCTCTTCTCTAGCACACCAGGCACATGGCTAATATTATATGTAGCTAGTAAAAGAAAAAATATGGACACTTGTATATATATTAACTGTCCTTTTATTCGAAAAGTTGTACAAGAAAGCAAGGAAAGTACCTTTAATAAAGCCCTGGAGGGCAGGAGTGGTTATAGAGTAACCGCCCATATGGGACGCTCTAAGAAGTAAAGCGAACGCGCCCACAAGGCCAACACTACACCTGGCATTCTACTGGTTGTGGAATTTTGACAGGGTCATTCCACAAAAAAATCCGAGAGCAGAGCAGAGATCTTAGAGCAGATGTTTGACGTGCGCACAGAAGCAGCCCGAGTGCGAGCAGAAGGGCTGAAGCTGGAGCAGGAAATCTGTGCATATATGCTATATATCTGAGTACATGCATACAGTCTGAGCAGAAGCAGAGCAAATCTAAGCACAAGCAGTGGCTATTTAAGTGTGAGGACAGGGTTTGAGGGAACAAATTACAAAATCTGAACATGAAATCAATAAATCATGCTCTCATATTGAAAGACCATGCTCTTGAATAAAGATAGCAAGAAAGCCCCAGATGCGTGTGTGTTTAGGACTTCATTCAGTCAGATCATATAAGAACATCTGACAAAGAATATGCTGCTCTTTGTTGTAGTATTCACAAATATTAAACACAAGGTCATGAGTGTTAAAGGGAAACTTTGGGATTTTTCAACCTAGACCTATTTTCCGATCATTTTGTATCTAAATGACGATTGGGGACAACAATTTTTGAAAGTGGTCCAGTATAGAGCATAGCGCTTCTCAACTGGCAGCAGTGAAAGGGGCTGCAATGTAATCTGACGTAGCAATTGCACACGTCAATTTATGTCCACTGAAAGTGCTTGTTTTTGCCACTGAAAAGGCTCAGATTGTTATTATAAGTGTCAGACAACATTATGGAAAGGACCATACAGAGATATAAAATGTTTTTCTTTACCTTTCACTTGATCCAGTCTGTTTGTCAGTGTGTCTAACCAAGTTTTGCTCAAGGAGAAGTCTCATTCTGAAATCTCGTGAGAGTTGAGTTGTTGCAGGAAGACAGTGGTGGAAACGTGAGTGGGAGTTGGAGAGAGGAGTGCCAGGGGGAGTTTGTTGTGTTGGAGTAAAGAAAGTGCAGCTTAGTGTTATCCACGTGTTAAAGTGGGATTTGGCAGGTCGGGGAACCCTAAAATCCAGTGTAGCAGTGCAGTGGGGAAAAATGATTCACCTCAAAGTAACTCCCAAATTGATTTGTACTGTGAGCTCCGTTGGACTTGCTTTCTTTGTGGACAGGCTACATGATCAGCTGACCTTTTTTTGAGCACTAATATCTTGCTGTGGCTCTGGGCTGTGCTGCATTTGAATTAACCAGATAACTTCAACAACACATCATGTACATATCCACTGTCTGATTTTAAAAAGAAATCTAAAATGAATGACATAACTTATGCAAAATTTGATCATTTTCACACATTAGCATTCATAATGTACTTTCTAATTGGGAAATACTTATCCCAATTTGAGGGCACTTTATGCTCCTCATACTAGTAGCAGGACCAGTGTGGATAGCCAAGTTGCACAGAAAACAGTTTGTGTGTTTGGTGATGTTTGTTGAGCTCTGTTTGAAACATTGCATTTCTAATCACCTACCACTTCAGAAGTCTGAGTTTGAGTCTGGGGCGGGGCAATGGGGTGACATTATTTTGTGATTTGTTGAGTGAGTATCTCGACGGCATCAGCTGGAAGGAACACTAGGCTGCAGCACACAAAAAATGAACTTACTTGACATAAATGTATTTACGGGATCTCAGATGTAAATTTGACCCCCTAAACATGCTCAAAAACTCACCAAATTTGGCACGCACATCAGGTCTGGTAAAAAATTTGATAAAATGTAAAAATTAACCCCCAAAGTGCCAAAATGTGCTCTCTAGTGCCACCTATGTGACTAAAATGGCCGCCACGGCCCGTAGGAATGTCGTAGACAGATCAAACCAAAACCAACTTTTTCGTCTCATCAAGACCTACAAATCATACTCTGACACCCCTAACCTAAATCTAACCGGAAGTCCGTAATTAGGCTTTCAAAATAAGACTTTTTCTCAATTTTGGCTCCCGAACAAACGCTATTTACTCCGAGGGTATTAATGGTATCGGCTTTAAACTTTAATACATGACTTATGACACTGTGCTAAAAATAAGTTGTTAAAAACTTTGTAATAACTTGAACGGTTTGGATTTTATAAGCCCTGAAAGTTGCAGTGCCACATCACCCTTACAATGTAAAGCAACAGGGAGGCATGAACTTTGTGTCAAACAGAGGCTTCTGACGTCTAAACTATAAGTCTGACCACTTTCAAACCTGTATCAATGGATTCGCCATGAAATTTCCTACTAACAAATATGATTTTTAAATTAAGATTTGGCCAAAGTCATGGGATTTATGAGGAGATTTCACAAGAAGAGTACATTGAAATTCTCCTGTCCAACTGAGAGGGAGAGAGAGAGGATAGGAGAGGTGGGGGGGCGGGGGGGGGGAGACTTTCTGAAAACAGCCTAAGTCTGAAGACATCTACAGGCCCGTGACAGAAGCCCTTCAATTGCGCTGCACCCCGCCGTGCGCAGAGGCGCAAGGGCCCGTTCAATGCTGCTTGCAGCTTTAATTATGTATGAAACTGCCAATCAGATTTATTTACTTATTAATCAAAGGTGTCAGAATGGCCTTCTGGATTGTTCCAGCCCACTTTAACCCCTGGTGTTATCTAAAAGATCTATCTAAAAGTCAAGGCTGAATATCTAGCTGATTATTTAGCTGTTTTCCTGCAGCAATTCAACTCTCACTAGATTTCAGAGTGAGACTTCTCCTTGAGCGACATTTGGTTAGACACAATAACAAACAGACCGGATAAAGCTGAATCTCTTTGTATAGTCCTCTCCATAATGTCATCAGATACTTACAATAACAATCTGAGCCTGTCAGTGGCAAAAACAAGTACTTTTAGTGAATGTACTTTGATGGGGTGCAATTGCCCCAAAGGATTACATTGCAGCCTGTTTCGCAGCTGCCAGCTGAAGCACTCTCGCTCAATACTGGACCAATTTCAAAAACTGTTGAAAATATGGGAAAATAGGGTCCAGGTTAAAAAATCTTGATGTCTCCCTTTAAGAGGTGGTAATAGAGGTTTATTTAAGCCTGTATAGATTAACATCAGGATGATGAATGAAGTGCCTCTGTATGTGTGTATGTGTATGCGTGTGTGCATTTGTGTGTGTGTGTGTGTGTGTGTGTGTGTGTGTGTGTGTGTGTGTGTGTGTGTTAATAGACTCAGCTGCTCATCAGGGACAGGGCTGGCCAATTGCTTGGTCCACCCACCAATAATAATAAAGTCAATGAGCACACACATGGACAGTGCACACACACATTGAAGCTGTCAAGCTGTGATCAGTCAAAGCTGGTCCAGACAAAAGCATCACACGTTCTGGACAATAAACTGATTCATTTGCATAGAAACTGAGTGCAGAGGATGACACAGAACGGCTGCCTGGGACTGATCTATTAAGAGGGCTGTGTGGACTTTACCCTCCTAGTGTGAGGACACTCATTGACATAATGTATTCCCCAGCCCCTTACCCTAACCCTAGCCTCTTTTTTTGGCATAAAATGCTTTTTTTTTGTCTTTTCTTTTAGTTTTTTCACAGCCAATAAGAAAATTCCAGTTGAGGCTATTTTAATTCCTAAATGTATTTGTTGTTGTTCAAAAGTAATGTTTCCAATGTTTCTCTGGATTTTTAACATTTGATTTCAAGGTTCAAGTGTAGCAGAATATTATATATACATATATATATACATAATATATACACGCACTTGATCACATCATGTACTTTACATCAGATCATGCCTAACCCTAACCCTTACCCTGACCTCAACAGAACTCTAACCTTACCTAACTTTAAACCAAGTCTTCATCCTAAAATTAATGATTTACATAATGGAGACTCACTTTGTGTAAACAGATTTACGTCCCCACAATGTGAGGAATACCTGGACTGCACACACACACACACACACACACACACACACACACACACACACACACACACACACACACACACACACACAGCAGAAAGCCCAGGGTGCAGTGCAGCTGTATTACCCAAACCTGTCAGATTTATGCCCCTGCTCACTGCCATTATTACAGCCACAGTTTATTGGGAAACTGCTAGATTATGAGAAGTGTCTAACAAATTGCTTATGCTCCTGTAACTGGATTACAGCAGCAGCTAGCTTCCACTGCTGAGACTTGGCAGATTGCATGCAAACACACACACACACACACACACACACACACACACACACATACACACACACTAAAATAGATTTCAGGCTGTATATTAATATGCATGTGTTTTTACATGAATGCGTACTTTACCGGGTACATAAGTGGCACTAGGACATCATGCATGGGGAGGCTAAAGGTCAGCAATGGCGGTGTGGGGGGTTGGGGTTGGGTATGCTGAGCAAAACTTGGAAGAGCAGCTGAGGACTTGTGTCCATATAGCATTTTTCTCAAGCAGAAAAGTCCTGGCAGGGTGCTGGGGAGTGCTGGGATGAAGCGCTTGTGTGGTGAGAGGAAAAAAACACTATGACAACGTATCAACATTCTGACTGCCGTTGTATGATAGTTTGACTAGTATCCCCCTTTTGTCTTTTGTTGTTTTTTTCAGCATAAGCACTAACCGGAGGATGCTTGCCCTTATACTTTGTATGGATGAGTTTAATAATGGTGATGCCCCTGCTGTCACTGCTCAATCTGACTGCCGTAGAGCAAGGAAGATGTGGGTGCATAACACAATCCATCTGAGCTATGATTGGTTGCCTGAAAAGGAGTGACAGTGACGACACCAGCACCCAAAAGTTCAGAGATTTTCAACTAGAAGTGCTCAGAGCAGCCACACAAAAAGGTTGGAGTGCTCTGAAAAAAAGACTCTGGATGCAGTGCTTCTTCTCTAGGCGGCCGCATGCTGCCTCATATGTTCTCTCCTCATTGGGAACAATTGAAAAAAGACACTGGTGCTCAGGAAAAAAAACACTATATGGACACAAGCCACGAGATTGTCACTAAAATGAGAATAGTTGGTCCACCTTAAAGGTCAGTCCACCTTAAGTGAGCCTAGTCAGGTTGTCGCTAACTTCATGCTACATGCTTCTGTCTTTTCAGCTGCTGAACTGCTGACACAGGCGTTTTCATTATTTTAACTTTACCAGTATGTAGTGTAGGGTGCACAATAGCCAGCAGTAAATTCAGAGAAAGTATAGCCTGTTTGCCAGTAGCCCCCAAAAATCATGATTTTGTTGAAGGTTAAGTTTATTCAGTGATAATTTTAGCCTCTTAGTGGTGCCACCTATGAATCACAGACAGTGGTATGTGTGTGATTATGGTAACATCCTTGTCACCATGACAGTTCATCAGCATTATTTTTATATATTATCACTTACAATGGTTATTAAGAATTTTTATTTTTCTCTGTTTCTTTTAACAAGATTCCTGAAAGTGCCAATGCTTTTACACTCTTATACAATCAGTGCAGCTCGGGATAACATAAGGCGACTGTGAATATTAAAACCTTTAATAATAATAATAAACTATTCAAAACAAATATTACAAAGTGCTTCACAAAGCAATAACAACAAGATAAATTAAGCAAAAGTAAAGATAATAAAATAGAGAACAGCATTAAAAAAGAACAAATATAATAATGAAATGGTAAAAAAGTGGTAAAAAAAAAAAGGTGATTAAAAACAGAAATAAGTGTACTCACTGTTACCTGTAATTACACACTATTAATCAGCTCAGCAAATTATAAATGCATCACTGTCATTCATAGATAAGCCATTTATTTTCCATACTCACTCTTGACTACATAACACATATGCCAGCCATATTATGAAAGGCTTTAGGCCTTGTAATATTTGGATATTATTCCTACAGTCTCTTCTGCTTTTAATTCTGTTTTAGTTGTATGATTAAATTGCTTATATTATGCCATGCTAGATTTCACAAATTTCTACTCAGGATTCTGAAAGAGTTGCTGTGTCTTTAACATGAACATGCTCAAACTGAGCCAGTTGATAACCAGCAAGGCAGGATCACTAATGTTATACACAGTGAAGCCAGGTGATCCAAACACAGCCAGACTAACTTAATGAGAGCAGCTAGATGTGTTTCAGAGAAGGATATTGGCAGCACTTTGAATTAATTCAACAGCGTCCATAATTTCAAGCGAAGAAGGAGAAAAGAAAACGCAATATTATATCATTTTAAAGCCACGCACAAGTCTAAACTGAGCTTCAGTCAGAAGACCAGTGTGCTGTAATGGGCAGAGAGCAGCTCCCAGCACTACCAGAGAGGACTGTCCTCCATATGGGAACAGCGGCCAAGTGTGGAGAGCAGGATGGGGTTAATGAGGAGATGGCAGGGGGGGCTGTGGCGTGGGGTGGGTGGGGGTAGTATGTTACACACACCTCTTTGTGTCACTGATATGACTAAATGTCTCAGCAGAGTTGGAGCACTGCTTCAGGTTCAGATGAGAGTTGTTAAGAGTTGGTTGGATCTGATGGTTGATCCAGAGCCACAGGCTGCAGCATAGATATGGACAACTAACGATGTTATCTATTGCATGAAGTGGATATCTACACACACACAGTCAGCAGTATCATATTAACAAGTATCTGAAATACAGGACCTCTCGAAGGGTCTTAGATGTGTTGGGACTCACTAGTGGACCACATGTTTCAAGACTCCAAGAAACCTGAGTCCTGGGTTGTTTGCACCTAAAGTGTGAAGCTCCACCGATGGATCCAGGTTAACAAAACTAGAGATCCCCCTCTCCTCTTTCTCTCTTTTCACCTCCCGCTGCTGAAGGAGCAGCTCTCGGCTCCTCTTTCTCCTCACAGCTCTCTACTGGAGCAGCTCTCTGCTCTCAGAACTCCTTTCTTTATGGCAGAAGATGCAAGAGCCTGCCTAAAACTCAGAAACTAAAGGTATCTAGTGCCAGCAGCTACACGACTGGAGTGCTGTCTCCCCAGCAATGCCTGCATCTTTCAGCTTTGGAGTCAAACCCTTCTCAGCCTGTCTCTTCCACGGATTCACCAGCTAAGAAGCAGAACACCACAAAGCATCTCTTTCTTCATGGACTTGGTAACAACTGTGCATAGCCTAGCAACATATGGTGAAGCATAGCACGGCTAAGCAAGAGTGTTTAACTTAATCAATGTACTGTACATGTATTGATTTGGTTAAGGTTATTCATTGAACTATTGTTGTGATGTCCTTGTTATTCATAGTCAGGTTATAGCACAGCCACACTGCTAGATGAATGTGCTTAACACATGTTACATCCAGTAACTAGGCCTTATATGCAACTAACCTCTTCCTAACCTGGTACCTTTATCCTACAGTACACCAATTGGTCTTGAATAGAGAACCACACAGTTAAGAGGTTTAAAACCCAGTTTTGCAAACTTTGGTTCAAGCAGCACATGTGGTTCAAGACACCACACGGTCTGGCCTTTTGTCTCTGTGGTTCCCTCTATCGGCCATATTGCCTGCATGCCATGTGCTCAGTCACCAGGTGACTCCAGCCATCTTGCCATTGTCTTCCACACACATACATGCACACGTACACATACACACACACACACACACACACACACACACACACACACACATACACTTGTATATAAGTACACTTAGCTAGATTAATATTGTATGTTTTGCTCTTTTATCTTTTTGTTAAATAAATGCTTTTGGATATACCTGTTGTCTGTTTTAATGTTGCAGAAGACTGAGTTTTGCCAATCTCTGCTCTGTAAAGAACTCCTAATTCCTTCAACCATAACTAGCTATTGATAAAATGATTTTGTTTATAGTTATTAAGTTAATTATGAATCAAAGTTCCAAATTGATAGATTAGTACAGTTTGAGATTGACTTGGCTATCTTTTTCCCTGACTCCAGGGTGGTGCTCTGTTATTATTAATTCTTATTAATAATTTTATTGAGTTTAATAATTATCTTGATAATCATTAATTATTGCTGATAGCCAAACTTGTAGCCAAGGCCCCAACAGATGCATACCTTAATCGTTAAATAGTTAAATAATTAACTATAACTACAATAAAAATCACATTTTTGGGGAGTCTCCAAAATGTTAGTAATTATTTTGTATTTATCTATACAGTAACGGTTATTCTTATTTAATCTTGCAATTTGTTGTATGTATGTATGTTGCCATCTCCTCATTAACCCCATCCTGCTCTCCACCCTTGACTGCTGCTTCCATATGGAGGACAGTCATCTCTACTGGTAGTGCTGGGACCTGCTTTCTGCCGATTACAGCACACTGGCCCTCTGACTGCAGCTCAGTTTAGACTTTTGCGTGGCTTTAAAAGGATACAATATTGTGTTTCCTTCTTCCTCATTTGAAATTATCGATACTTATAAATAATTCCAAGTTTTGCCAGTTATTCTCTGAAACAAATCTATATATCAAATATATATATACATATATACATATATATATATATATATATATATATACACACACACACACACACACATACAGTATATGTATTGTTTTTTAACTCCAGAGATCTGCACTTATAGAAGGAAATACTGACTGACCTGAAGAGACTGACATCCCTAGCCACTCATCCTAAAATATTGACCACCTGTTGTGATTGGTTGAATAGCATGCTAATCACCTTTGATATGCTGGGCTTTGTCAGAGTAATGTTGCATTTACATCACATGGGAATAACGGTCAGATTGACATGATGTTTGAAAGCAAGATCTTGTATGTCTTCTCACATGAATCCATTTACAGCTGTTGGACTTAACACTCAGCATAACAACACTCACACTAACACACAGTATTTGAGTGTGTTCATGCTTTGAATTCATGCTTTACACAAATCCAAGCCACAAATGAAAACCAGCAAGGCATACTTAGCCTGATCCAGGGATACCACATACCACACTCCAGTATTGCTATCTCCCAAAACTTGAACATTTCAGTCACTGAGTGGCTCTTAAAATCTGTAACAAGAAGAATGTTGAAAATACTAATTTACCAGATGGTAAGAAGTCTTAGAGCCCTATAAAGGAAGGTCAGACTCATGTAAGTGCAAAGAAAGAAAAACAAACTGAGAAATGGCTGTTCCATTAAAGTTAATACAAACTAAAAATAAAAGATGCCTTTTTCACTCCCCAGCTGGTGCCCTGCCCAGTAGCACTCAGTGCTGCCACTGATGGCCAGAAGGTTTTACTCAGTTGTATTGCTATAATATAGCATGGTTCCAGACCTCTGAATCATCCAGCACACCTCTAGTTTGTGCAGATATTCAAATAGATGTGATATGGTGCCTATTGCCAGCTTTTTCAGCTGGTTCAAGAAACACTCAAGCAATCAGCCAACCATCTACCAGCAAGTCATCTATCTACATAGCTAGTTACTTAGCTACATCCATAAAATATAGCAACAGAAAAATAGCCACAAAAATTTAGATGAGATGGCTGCAGAGGTTGTTGTAAGTTGAAGTATGTGTGTATTTCTTTGATCAGCAAATGCTACCACACCTGCTCTGTCGACTGGAAATGACGTCTGTGGGGTGGCTAATTCACCCATGACTAATTGGCCAGGGCAAGACAAAATTACCCCTATGCCAAACAAAAACAGAGACCAGCTAACATGAACACAATGTCATACTGAATGAAAGTAAAGGGAAACTACAATTGCAATTCCAGCTACCAGTGGCAGCACTGGTGCTGAGCAACACTGCAGTTGGCGCGGGCCAAAAAAATCCCTAGCCATCCAATTTCACATGGTTTGTAATTAGTTTAATGGAAGAAGCTTCTCTTGGTCAGAATAAATCATGTTTGCTTCTACATGGTATCATTTTTCCAAACTTATAGGTTGCTCAGAAGATTTTCTACCATCCCAAAAGATCCTGTTTTTACCATTCTTCCTGTAAGTAACTGAGCTGCTTAGCTCAATATTGTCTGCTGGGCTTTTTTTAAGAGCTGGTTTCATAGAATGACTCGTGATGAAAATATCTCACTTTGTATTGTACTTGGTTCATGTATTTAATTCCTTTTAACTCTGAAGGTGAGAGATCAGGGACCACCACCAATATTATCTGACACGTGACCACCATTTAAAAAAACACATGAAAAAGGTTTATGGAATACAGCATCAGTACTTGGGAGGAATCACAAAGTGAACTCAGTTTTTGGCTACAAATACAAGAGGTACTGGCAAACTGCAGCATTTTATCATATCTATCTTATCATATCTAAATCATCGGCTTGTTTCTACACAGCTTCTACATGCATATTTAACAGAATGAGGGCTAGAGATCATCTAGGATGTGGCCTGTCTAAAACACACCAGAAGGTGATTTATCAATGTATTCATCAAGTGCTGTGTGTCGATGGGTTCATTACCATCAAATTAGTCTTAGGAATCATGGCGAAGCCTTGAAATGATGAGGAAAGACAGCACTGATGAGATTAATGATAAATACATCACCCATGTGCTAGCATAGTGCCAGGGTGATTGATGGTGTTGGCATTAGCCACATGCTAGCATGTAACGCTAGGATGATACACCTTAGCTGCGCTGTGTTGGCCACATTTGGTAAATAGTTCCTCATGAACTAATTGCATTTATTTTTCTTCTAAGAGCTTTAAAAAAGTATCTTGTCTTATAACAGGAAATGTTTATTACAATACAAGTTGGTCTCTCCTTGTTAAAACACATCAGATCAAAAAGGATCAATCCTAGAAAGAGCTGTAAAGCTGCATTTAACTCTCAGCTCTACCTTTAGCTGCGGTGTGTGTAGAAAATGGAGGGTTAAAGTGGGGACAAAGCTGCTTTTTCACAGTCCAGAGGGTTTCACTGCCATGGCGGTTCATTGCTGTCATGGGGGGAGAGAAGAATGAAACGTTAACAAAGGTTCTCTGCCTCACGTAGTGAGAGGAGCTGCCCCAGGCCTCGTACATCTGCCACCAAGATGGAGCCAATGAGAGCAAGGAGAAGGAGGGGTGAAACAACACCAGTGACAACCCAGAGAGAGGGGATTCATTGATACACGGATGGAGATAAGGGGGATTGTTGACATAAAGAGGGGAAAGGGAAATATTGAGACATATAGACTACGGTTTTCTTATTTTTTAGATGACATTTGCAAAATAATGACATATTCAAAGCAATTGTTAGTTATGCTATCACAGATTTTGCCCTCATGGAAAATACTTTTTAAGTTGATCCCTGGAGTTACTGGGTATTGCACCAGAAACACATTGACCACAGGCAGCCTCCTTAACCAACTGTCCAAAATCCTCTCCTGTAGAATGAAATCTCTGTAAGAATTTCTGTAAGAATCTTTAGACGGGATGGACCCAACAAAAGCACTGTCTGGTTCTCAAGCACATTACAGCTAATTTCATTGATCTTTTCAACCAACAATTTCTGCCAATGAAAGAACAAGATACCAGGTATCTCACTACGTTAAAAAACAACCCATATTTGCATTTTTGATCTGACTATCACTATCAGCAGGGCAGCACTAATGGTGCCCTCCAAAACCCTTCCAAATCATCATTACAAAAATGATTTGTATGACTATTTCCAGATCTGCTACCACTATGGTTGAGGTTTGGTTACATTTAGGCACAAAAACTATTTGGATAGGGTTAAAGAAATGTTTGTGTTACAATAACTACCTGGAGTCCTATCGGAATAGATTGTGGTTTTGTTAAAGAAAACAACTTGTTACAGTTCAGGAACCTTCATCATCATTGTCACATGCTTTGACTTCCTATAAAATAATAATTGGAGACTTCCACCTTTGCCTTTGCTCATATGGCTGCTAGAGGTCTTGTTTATTAGAAATTAACACTGGTGGTATTTAGGCATTTGAAAAAATAACTGATGCTGATGTTAATCTCTGGAGGACAGTCTCTCTCAGGAAGATCTCATCACTGAGATCAAATTGTGTAGCATGGAGTTGGACTCTCGGAGCCTAAGAATTTTTTATTGAATTTTATTTTAAAAATTTTGTGAAAAGAACATATCAGACACAAATTATTATCATCTGATCCTAAAGCACCAGTAGCAAATGACAAGGCTCAATATGCTGACATGATCAGGAGAGAAGAAAAAGTTTGACAAGGGCTACAAATTAATTTCAAGTGTGCTTCTTAAACCAGTTACATGTAATGATGTCTATGAAATGGGAATCTTAAAGGCCAGCAGTGTGTCTCTATTCATTATTGAGACACTACCTCCTCTACCTCTGCTTTTTCAACTTCTGGATGAACTGGTACAATCTTGATTTGCATGGCCTCTCATAGGACCATGATACATTGTATCACTATGTCTGATGGCTACCAGAGAGACCCCGAATATTCCAGCCACTCAGGTATTCAGAACATTTGTTATGGGAAGAATGTTGAAGACACAAACCCACCAGGGAAGTCAGTTTGTCTCAGTAATTTATAAGGCAAAAATTAAATTGATGACAGGCAGTTGAAAAGTTACAAAAACTTTACTTTAATTGAGACGGGATTATTTCCATTCAAATCAATACAATTTATGTAAAAATCAAAGATGGCTCAACATTTCTTTATATCCCAATGTAGACACTTTGATATTATGAGATCTGTTGACTGCACAGTCTGTCCATTATTCAGATATGTATTAATATCTGATATGTTAAGATGTTTTATGGGTTAGTGAGTACAGTAGACTGTGCAAAATATTTTTATGATTTCCACCATCTTCCTTCTTCTGATCTTTTTGGTTGGTTGTTTTGTCAATATCTGATTGTCTTGCCAGGTACAATTTCACTTACCTTTAAAAGATTCCCCTGTGTCTTTTTCTATTTAAGAGACATCTGTGTAGTTGTGACAATGATGAAGGCCAGAAATGTTTCGTCTTCTTGTCTTCTGTAAATAAAGTGACTTCTCGTCTCCTGACCGACTCTACACGTATCTGAGCTTAGCAGAAACTCTACATGTGAGAAGCATATCCCCACTGTAAATTGGCATTTTAAGTTTTCTTCTAATGATATCCTCAACATAGACATACTATAGGTTAGGCCATTGTATATTGTAACTATCAGTTTTAATTATAATTAACTTTGTTGCTGAAAAATCGTATGTTCTCCATCAGCTTGGTATGGAGGCAGGTGACTCTACTACAATACCCATAAGCCTCAATTGCCATTCTTATAGAGAAGAGGCCAGTTCAGGGGTGCAAATCAGAGTTGTAGCAAATTGCAAATCCTTTTCAGTTTTCAACAAAGACTTTTAAGATTGGAAATTGAATGTTTCTTAAAGAAATGGGATTCGTAGTTAACTTCTATTCTTATGATTTTATGTACGGCTTAACAAAAAGATAGATATATATATATTTTAACTTGTTGTCTGAGTGCCCCTGACTTTGCAACTTTGTTCATAGCAGTAAGAGTTAAAGATTTGATCTTCTATGGCAGTATAAATACAGCTATGTTAACTTCATAAGAGGACAAACATGAGGAGTCTCAGGAGGAATTTAAGAGAAGTTTTAAAGCCAGTAACGGATGCTTTGGTCCTAAGTGGTAAAGTTTGGTGTTGCAACAAATAGCGTGCACAGTAATTATTGTTGAGGTTATAGTGAAATCACAGGAGCAGCGGGAGGGTGATAGCCTCTCTGCCTTCATCTCTTTCTATTTCCCAGCCAGTGCTGACATACCTCACCACACAGGCACACAGGCGAGAAATTAAGAGCGAGGAGATGCTGATAGCGCTTGCTAATGTTACAGGCCAAGAGGTTACTGATGACACACATTCATGTGCACTGTGCACACAACACCAGTACATTCTTGCAACAATGCCATACTTAGAGATTAAACAACTCTCTCGGGAGCTTATAGTTCTTCATAAATCTCAATGTGTCACACAGGAAAGCTTGCAGACACATAGCTGGCCACCAGTAGCAGCACTGTGAGCTTGTACAGGGAGAAGTGTAAGTTGAAGTGTGGGCCAGTTAGCAGAGAGGATGTCATCAGCGTAATGGTCAGTCGTTGTGACACTTTGTCTCTGGCCCATTGGCTTCTGTGGTCAGATTCAATTTCAGCCAGTATGACTGTGAGCTGCTCTGCCATTAGCTGACAGCTACGTCTCGCCGCTGCAGACTTTGGGGGTCTGGCCAAATTTTAAGGCCAATTGACTTTTAATATGAATCACGCTGGGATGCCAAGGACTCATCCCATCGCTGGAAATTAACACCCTGGAGCACACATACACACACACACACACCGATACACACACCACACGAATGGACACATGTGATGCACATACACGCAAACGTACCAACTCACAAACAGTTATTAATGGCTTGACTGAGTACTGTGATTGTTTTCCCTGCAACTAGACAAGCATCATGCGGTGCAGCCAATGACACTTGTGGTGTAGTGTACAGTAAAGTCAGACCTTTCCATTTAAGGCTGTCAGCACTGCACACTGCATGGCTCTAGCCTCTGGGTTCACCCTCCTGCTCTTTTGTTTTTAATGGCCTCCCTGCCAATTCCTCCTCATCATCATTAACCTTTTGTTCCTCCATTTTGGTTCGCTCTCTTCTTCATCACACAAACCTGTTCTTGTTCTCTCCTCTGGTTCTCCTTTCTTTAATCACGCATTGACTCAACTAGATTACTCTTTATCTCATCCATTCATTCAGCAGTAGTGAAGCTACTCTGAACATGTAGTTAACTAAGCTCCAGATTACTCTACACCAAGAACAAGGCCTGCAGCCATTACTGAAGGTAACAGAATATGATTGAATGATTTTGGATGTGTTGTAAACATGGACATAATGAAAAAGACACTGTAAATTGCAAAAATTATATAGTTTTGTTACTGACCTTATGTAGAATGCAAAAGAGAGCACAGGCTCCTCAAATTAGGTCCTCACAACCCTACGGCATAAGGGATAGTGCAGCTTTAAAACAATGATCATTTGGGTCTGTCACTCACAACCAATCATTTCTGCAGTAATAAATCATTTTGCATATTTAAAATGAACAATAGCAGAACTATTGAAGAGATACTATACATTCATACGCTGTATTTCCCAACACAAATAAACCTGTAAGCATGACATTAACAATTTTTGTATTGGAAATGCAAAATAATTGATTGACAGGATATACAAGGCATGACAAGGTGAGACAAGTAGAGACATACAACAACAAATTGCAGACAAAACAAATTATAAGAGACAAAAAGAAATAAAACATAATTAAATTACTAATTAATTTGCATCACTGGCATGTTGTTGGTTATTTGTGCATGCCCTGTGTTTTGTTGATTTGTTTGTGATAATGTTTGTGTATTGGCAAGTGTGTGAGTGAGTTGTTAATGGCCTATGGATGGTGGGGATGCTTGATGAATTTAATGAAGGGAGCTCATAGCTTGGTGGATGTTTCTGTCTTTAGCCTTTCCATTGATATGTATTTACAGGGTAAATTAAACCATTGCGATTTTGTATTATTTCTATTTTTCCACTTGAGTAGTATTGTTTTCTTAGCGATTGCCAGCATGACCAAGGTGGGTTCAACTTGGGAAAGGCCACCAAGTAGGCAGATGGAGGGGCAGTGTGAGATCTGCAACCCAAAATAGAAGATAATTTGTGTGTGACCTTTGTCCAGATTGTTTGTATAGGTGGGCAGAGCCAGATTGCATTAATATAGTCATCTGCGGTACCTCTACACTGTAGGCATGTGTCATAGTTCATACTAGGTGTAGTGTACTCTGTGTAGAATTTTGTATTGAATTAGTTGTATTTTAGTGTTGCCGGATGTATAGAAAGTATTATTGCAAATCTTTTTCCAAGTGTTGGTATCAGCAGTAACAGCTTGATCTTTTTCTCGTTTGCTAATTGGCATAGATATGTTGTTGTCTGTTCTTAGAATGAGTTTATACTTTTTTCTGATTGTCTATGTGTTAGAGATTATTGGTCATCTGTGGTGGTTGCAGGATATTGTTTGTAGGACTGATCTTTCCTTTGAGACAGTGTTTCACTTGCAAATATTAATATTTTTAGTTCACAGTTAATTAAAAAATAAATGAAAGCTTTTGGGTCTATAGCTGAAAGTTAGGTTGGGGTCCTTGTTAGGTTTGGGCAAAGGGAAATGAGAACAGTGTTCATGTGTTGTGGTATGTTTCTTGATGACTGTATTTCACTGACCATTCTGAAAATGGTCAAAAATGTCTGTAAAATTCCATGGGCTATCTGTCTAAACCAGGTGATTTGTTATTAGGCATAAAGAGGGCTTTCCTGAGGTCTTCTGTAGTTATGGGTACGTCCAATGAGTTGGCTTGTTCTATGGGTAATTTTGGTAATTGAGTTTATGTAGGAAAGAGTGGATGTCTGAGGTATGTGACGTATTCTCTGAATGGTAAAGTTTTTTGATAAAAGTCATGGAAGGTTTTGTTTATGTCCTCTGAGCTATATAATAGTTTCCCTTGTGGTTCTTTAATTGTTGTGTTTTTTCCTTGTTTTGCTTTAACTATTTGTTGAGGAATTTGCCTGTTTTGCCGTTCTCAAAGTAGTTCAGTCCTATCCTTAATATAATAATAATATGATGATATACATGGAGAGTAACTTGTTTCAATGAGGGATGTCCACTCTCCTGAAATGAAATTGTTGAATTGTAGATCTGTTAAGAGCGATTCATTTATTAGGTTGAAGCTGATTGTTCCATGATCAGAAATTATAATTGGATGAATTTCAGGAGATCAGGCTAGCTGTAGCATGAGACTCCTATGGAGGCAGCTTCACTCCCCTCTCTCCTCCCTGCTTCTGCTCTGTAGCTCCGCCCCGTGCTTCACCTGCGTTCTCGTGAACGCGCGCAGCCGCTGTAAAGATTTCCCTCCTCGGACTGCTGGGTTTTACAGCATTATTACAAAACACCATCATCACAGGTAAGAACTGCAAACAGTTGCTACAGTATGATAGAAATGATAGAGTAATGGAGGCAACATTTTGAAAAAACTAGTTAGCATTAGCTTAGCGTTACAGTGTGACAATGCAATCTACTGTATGTTGCTAGTAAGATAGGCTAATATAGGTCACTACATTTCAACTCATGGCTCAGTAACATCACTAAATGGCTAGTATAATATTTTTAGTATTATTTTTGTAACTTCATTCATCAATTAGAGTTTACACAAGGAAAGTTTGCCGACAAAGACTTCAGATGAGGAATTCATCACCCCTGTTGGACCTGAGGAGGGAGACGCCATGACAGAGGGACAAACTGTGGAGATTTGAACCAAACCAACCTTGTAACCAGTTGTTACAGTAAAACATATTCTGCCAATTCTTCAGTTCCTGACAGGATGTCTTCATCTCTGTAGTAAGTACACACTCAGTGTAGTTTATGTTGAAACTCGTATATACTGTATATGCTAAGATGCAATACATCATGGCAAGAGCTGACATCACGTCTACAGTAGAGCTAGCACAACTGTATATAAACACCACATAACAGGCTGGCATGACACTTTTCACAGCTGATATGGTGAACACAGTTTGTAAACATAGGTGAGGAAATTACGTTACATTCAATTAAACAGCTGTTCTGTTTTTACCTTCAACCTGCATGTTCTCTGTGACTGGCAGCGTGTCCAGGTATAACGTTACTGTATGTGAAGTTTTTGAGCTGCAGGCAGCTGTGCAGCACAGGTCGGGTCTGTCTCTCCCACCACATGCCACACAGCCCTGCATGAGCTCCAGAAGTTTCTGATTTGCACCAGACTTAAAACCGACACTTACTGTTTTAAAACACATCTGATAAAATTGAAGGGAGTGACACAAGCCACACAAACTGTTGACTGACAAACCAGAGTCCTGGGGGAAAAGTGCCTAATTAGTGAATACTAAAACATTTTCAACTGTTGGACATGAAAAAATATAACTCATCGATCATGAATCGAATGTGATCTAATACTTGACAGTGACAACAGACTTGTGACTGAGTTTACTTGGCGTAGATGTGACCGATTGATTCTCATTACTAGAAGTAAAAAGTAAGTTACGTAGCTTAGCTTAGCCTGCTGCTGCTATAAACACACTACAAGTGTAACTGCACACAGCCCTGCATGAGCCCACTGATGAGTGTCTTCTGTGCACTGGTCTTTACCTGTCCAGGAGAAGAATGGCATCATTGAATCAAGCTTTCACCATCTGAAGTGACCGGTACACACATCTGCATTTGTAGAACAGCCAAAAGGAACGCCCACTCTCTGAAATGACTTGTGACTGGCTTAAATCTCCTGGCCCGGGCTAGATTTTCTAAAGCTTAGATACAGAGCCAAGAGGAGGTGCAGAAATCTGGTGTTCTTTCAGACCACTTGAATTACAATATGCTGAAAGGCTATGATGGAATTTTTGCCCAATGACGCCAAAACTGCCTACCCCAGCTTTAAGTGGATCCCTGGATTGCCAGCAGCCACTAAGGCCCATATCCTGCATGTGCTGTCTCACATTATCAGAAGAATGCCATACTCTATGATTGTAAGTATTATATGAGCAGTCCAAGTTTGGGTTGAGGGTCGTGTTGAAATCCCCTCCATTTATGATAATTGAGTCCGAGAATCCCTTAAAATGTGAAAATACTGTATGACAGAAATCTGGGTTGTCCTCTCTGGGTCCATAAATATTAGCTATTCTTATTTTAACATACCCAATATTACGATTAATCATAATAAATCGACCCTCTGGATCTGCTGTAGTGGGTTTTTTTTGGAATGGAATGTTGTTGTTTATTAAGATAGCAACACTTCTTTTTTCAGTAATATGATGCAGAGAAAATCAGATTAACCCTTGAGTTTAAGGCGTTGTGATGTTGTTCTTGTTGTAAACAGAAGCTGGGGTACATTCTGGTGAGATGATTACAGATTTGGGAGTGTTTTGCTGGTGAGCTAATGCCCCTGATGTTCCAGCTAATAAACCTGAGAGAAATCATTGATACTTTGGATTTTTAGAATCATTATTGTGGTTGTCATAGTCCTGATGTGATGGACCCCCATATTGTACAGGTAAAAGTTGCTCTTTCATGATGCTATATGACAGTTGACACAGAAGACAAAACAAGTGATGAACCAAAAGGTTTGTGTGTGTGTGTGTGTGTGTGTACACGGGGATGGTGGGTGTAAACAGTCAAAATAAATACAAAGACACAGATAGAGACATGTAGGCTCTCTGTGTGTGTGTGTGTGTGTGTGTGTACACGGGTATGGTGGGTGTAAACAGTTACAGAGGACAAGATGCACGTACATATGTTAGTGTGATTATTTACTAAAAGTCACAGGTGCATACGTATGTGCGTCTGTGTCTGACTCACGTCTGACTCCTAACACACAGTTGTGCATGTGCATGTATGTTTATGTGCGCATCCTACGACGTGTGACTCTTTTTTTTTTAATTGATTAAGTCACTCCTCTCTGTTATTAGATGCAAATTTTGGCTAATGTTACCATCACATCATGACAGTTTATAGTAATAGATTAGCAATCATAATGATGGTGGCTTGAATCCGCTGTCAACCATGTTTTCTTCATCCATAGAAAATGCCCATCATATTTGCCTGGTTAGAGTTTTCCATCATGCAACATGCAGAAGAGAAAAATTATCAACATCTCCCTCGAGGTAAGTCAGCTAACTTGTTGTTTTTATCAAGTCAGGTAGGATTGTTTAAACTCTTTTCAGCATTAATATATAATAAATGGAATGTTAATTTCAAAAAGAAAATGCAAATACTATGCCTCAAAAGGATAGGCTACATATGCAGTAAATAGGCCTACCTTGGTACCAACCTATAGACAGGCTGTAGGGTGTGGGTTACAAACCCGTGCAGGGACTCTGCCATTCTTTACCACTGCTAGTGTTCTGGCCACTCCCATGTTGCTAGTGTCTGGCAGCGCCTCCACCAGGGCACAGTAGCCTGCTCCTCCTAGGCCCATACCAGCACGACCCCATACCAGCACCTCACTTTTTTGGGGGACTTGTATGTTGCACCGTCCAGTTGGCCGCACATACCTGAGCAACCTGTCCTCTTCCATGGTGGCCTCAACATGACGGCAGGTTGCAAAGGCATCCCTCCAAACTCTCTGGTTTTGCAACTGTTGTGGGCGGAAAGCAGACTTTCTGGGCCATTTAAAGAGAGCATCCCGGCAGGCAGTCACAACATTCATAGTGAGTGGGTGTGTGCAGTGTTCATCCTCAACTATCACAACTCCGTGCCCAGGTATCTTAATACCTTCTACCTCAAGATCTAACACAGCATAGCTAGTGTAAGGAATCTCAAGGCCATTGGCTGCCCACAACTGGAAAACTATAGGGGTCCTTCCAAGCTTAGCCTGGGTGAAATATTTCTCAAATAGACTCTGTCCCATTAATGTGAGCTGTGACCCGGTATCTAGCAGTCCTTGCAGCTCAACTCCCTCAATGGCTACTCCTATTGTTGGACGTTGCCCGATAAATGCCTCAGTGGCCCTTGACTCATTTGGTGGATTAGCAACCCCTGCCCCTTGGACCTTAGCAGCAGGTACAGCTAGTTTAAAGCCGGTTGGGAGGCAGCTGGCCTCCTACAAAACCTGGCAATATGCCCTGCTTGTCTACATTGGCAACAGATAGGCCTACCTTGTTCATCCCAATCGTTAGCATAGGAGGATGGTCGCCATCACTCCCTCCTAGGCTGTGTTGAGGGCTGTGATTCAGCTATGGAGTGGTCTAATTTCCCTCACGATATTGGATTTTTTGCCGATATGCCGATATTTTCAACTCATTGTGGCCGATTGCCAATGCCGATACAGATATATGCACATATTTTTTTCCAGCTGGCTGAGGAGACTATCGTGCATGCAAGCATAGATTGTACTAAGTATGATCAAGACAATATATGACGGAAGAACTTAGGAAGACTGGAGTTCAGGAGCTCAGCATTAAGACTTTAATGAACCTGCCAAGTGGATGGAGAAGTAGAGTTTTCTTTGAGTTTATTAGAACAGACAGGATTAAATGAGTAGGATTTAATATCTGGTCCACACTCCGGAGCAGAAGGTGGCGTTAATGCACCTAATATGCTGGTTGCCAACTGGCGTTATAAATCAAAAAGATTTTTTTTTCCAAACAGAGTGATACATCCTGTCAGTCGAGGTGTTTCCTATCTGTGCAGTCGATCATAGCAGTTCCTCGACGGACTGTTTCTCACTGATGGTGCTTCCTCACTCAAGCTGCCTGTCAGACCCGCCCTTCTTCCCACTTTAACCTGATTAACAAACCGGGGCTCAGTGCTCTGGTTGGATCCACATAGAGAGCCAGGGCTAATGTTAGCTGAGAGGCTAGCGGAGCGTTAGCCGCAGCATGACTGGAGGGAAGCATAGCCAGCGAGCCTCCCAGCTAACGTTAGCCCTGGCTCTCTATGTGGATCCAACCGGAGCACCGAGCCCCGGTTTGTTATTCAGGTTAAAGTGGGAAGAAGCAGCTGGTCTGACGAGCAGCTTGAGTGAAGTGGAGCCTGCGGAGGAAGCATCGGGACCCTCAGGGTGAAACAGTCCGTGGAAGGAAGCACAGTCAGGGGGCGGAGGAGAAGGCAACAAATCGGCCTCTCATAATTGGCAGAAATGGTCGATGCCGATGTTTCAAGCTTTTATCAGCCAATACCGATGACGATAATATTGTGCATCCCTAATTTTACACCCTCCATAATCTCTCGCTCCAGGGTCTCCTTCCAATTGGCCTCCTGCAACAGTTTAGGGGGAACATATGAATTTTTCAGCATTTCCAGAACAGCATTTTCCAATCACCATATTTTAAGTCATTGCCTGGCAGCATACAGTCCAATTGGGAGGACGACAACTGGCTACCTGAGTGACGGCTCCTGGCGAAACCCGGTCGATGGCCAACCTTACTCCTCCGTGGTGGGAAGAGATGCCGGCCCTACTCATCATCGTCCTCAGAGCCACTGCCACTCCACACGGGCCGCTGGCCGCAGCTGCTCGCTAGTGACACAAAAAAAACCCCAGAAAACGGCAGTAACATGCCCTCACAACCCCAAACATACTCTAGTCTCTATACTCACACTTTTGCGCAGAATCTGTACTCTGCCCATTGTGTGTTGGGCCGTAGTATGCTGTGCAACGTCCAGCCTCTGTAACAGTGCACCTGTGGTCTGTGCCTCCTCGTTGCTTTCCCCCATCTCCACGTCTGGCTCTGCTCAGCTCTCTTCGGCTCTACTTGACTCTCTTTGGCTCTGCTCCAGTTTTCTCTTGCTCCGCTCTGGCTCTGTTGTTTGCCCCGCTTATTTCCGTGTACCGGTCCTTGGTCCCTCCTCCAGGTGCATCATTGGTTCCTTCGGCTGCAATCTCCTCTCCTATTGGTTTACTACACAGTCTAACAAGTACAAGGCTAAACCAGGTGCAAATATTTAGTAATTAGTGGCAGGAAGTAAATATTCATTGATTCAGTCATGGCAGAATTCAAGCAATTCCAAACACAATCTGAAATCATGCAGCAAACAATAAAAAAAATATAAATATAAGGAATCAAATGGGGGGGGAGGGGGGGTTGTTCAGGTCAGTGGTGCTGACTGGCAGTGGAAAAAGCTAAACGTCACCTGTGGGCCTCTAAGGCTTTAAGGCTGAAGGTTTGGTCTGGTTAGGGAACTAATGCTCAATACCCTTTATAATCCATACATGAGCTGATATCAGACACCCCTCAGTGGGTGCTTTAATCTGAAGCTTTTAGAGAGCCATAATTACATGCTGAACATGGTTTTGGTCCCATGCCCTGCTGGAACAGTAGTACCAGCTTATATCCATAAAAGACCTGACTTCTGAGTTATTCTGCAGGGTTACTTTCAAAATGTAACCCTCTGCACACTGCTGATGACCTGTTTATTAGTGATCCCTGTCAGGTCAGTTTGTCTAGCAGTAGTATTGTGTAGTTTTATAAACTAATCAAGTATCTTTTTTAACGTAAAACCACCAGGTCCAAAGTACTGTGGCTTGTCTCTAAGTGGATTTCATACTGGATTCAGATATTTAACACCCAACATAATTTAGAGTATAGTCACACAATCATAATATAATAAATCACAATAAAAATAGATAATAAATAATCAGGCAACTGTGGAGCACTCTTAGGGGTCATATGGTAGAAAATAAATACTAATGTGGAAGTCTGTGCACATAGATTGCTAAACCGAGTACACAGGTGCATAAATTGTGTGTTTTGGTGATCAATCTGCAACTTTGTGTACTAGAAATTATATTCATATATACCAATTACATATACTCCACAATATTTTACCACATCAAATGTGTTTTGAAAGGAATGCAATGCCAATGAATTATTTTCTTTTATCAACATAACAAGGAAAATATTCAGACTACATATTTCATTTGTTTCCCTAAAATATCTGCTCTTGCAATCTGCTTGTAGCATTTGAAATATTACTAACGCTTTTCATGGTTCTGTTTAGGCACTCACAGCACTTTGGTTAAGGTTAGGGAAAGATCATGGTCTTGGTTTACAGTAATGCAGAAAAACAGGACATGTCCGCTCCAGACATGTTTCAGACATTAAAATACTCTGCTTTGAAAAATACTGAATTTTGAATTTTTCCACAAAAACTTAAATTAGTTGTCACAAACATCCATGTGTTAAACTCAGATGTAGGGTGAGCCCCTTCATCAGATGAATGTGAACACAGACTCTGACACATTTTTGACTGGAGGGAGGCTTTAACATTTAACCCAAACTATGATCTTTCCCTAACAAAGTGTTATGTTTTCTAAATCAGCAGGGCTCAGGATACAAACTTTGGTCTCCAGTGTTAAAGTCTTGTGTTTCGTACATCCATCATCCATCTCGAACACCTCTTCAAGACTTCAGGTGTAGTAGAACAAAAAGCTAGCACTCCCTTCACTCTAGCAAATGTTCCCAGAGAACATAATCCAGACAGCAAATACATTTTCCACCAAGACATATTTGGTAAAACAAGTTTGTAGTATATAGACATAATTTCTAGTAGACAGGGTTGCAATCTGTGTTCACAGATTAACAAACTGTAATGTGAATGAAATGTGATTGAAAGAGCGCTCTGTGAAGTTGCATCCTGACTTTCAGAACAGACGGGGTGGGCCACAGTTTAGCAATCTGTAGACACAGCAGATTTACACTCAAGTATCTTTTTATACAAAATACAAAATACAAAATGTAAAATATATCCTGTCCAGTGTTGATTGTGCACCTGACAATGGTCAAAATATTCATTAAGATTAATATATGTGCATATTCTGTCTCTCTGTCTCTCTCTCACACACACACACACACACACACACACGCACATACACAAACATATTGCAGCATTAATTAGTTCTGATGTATATTTGGCACTGTAGTGAATTGGTAGGGTTTCTCTGGAAGAACACTGCAGAATACTGATCATTCTGTCACACTGGTCCAGTGAATATAAAGACATGGAGAGACACTGTGCTCATCAAATAAAAAACATTTAAGTATGGACACATAGAGTAATAAATTGTAATAAATAACAAATAAGTTGTCAAATAATAATTCATCATCATTCTGAGCAACTGTCTTCTCCGAGGGCTTTAGATCCACATAGTTCTATTGTTGATCAGGCTTCACAACATACAGCACAACTGATTTGGCCTTCTAGTTGTTTTTGGTAAATAATCATTAGCCAGCCCTGGTCTATTCTTGAAAAAGGTAGACCAGCCCTCTCTCTAGAATGATTATTATATCCATGTTGTCATTTCTGTGCATTGAGTTTGCAGGTTCATTAGAAAAACAAAGGAATTTAAGAGATATTTAAGAGACACCTGGCCCAGCCGGTGCAAATGTGCAACCCTGGTGAACATACTCAACGTGCACTCTTACGCACCAGAGGAAGTGATCAATCTCCATCCTCAAAGAGCCAATTTTGGCCAGTTACAGCTAATCAGAGTGTATGAATGACTGAAGGAGTAAACAAACATGGTGTCTGCGGAGGAATGTGTACTGTTGAGCTTACTGCACTGAAGAAGGAAAAAAAAAAGTAAACACAGAAGATGCAATGTGCAACCTTTGAATTGCTCACAGAGGAAAGTTCAGTTTCTCAAACTGCTCAGCATGAATGTTTTGAGTGGAAGTGAACCCAAACGAAAGGTGTCATCTGTCTCTTGTTGTTTCATGCTATAGCAACCCTAGCTGCAATGCTCAGACTGCTGCTTGCGCTCGCATCGCGTTAAGAATTTTCAAGTGACACACTCTAGAGCGCAACAACGCGTGAAATCGATCTTGCATAGTTCGTAGCGTGTGTGTTCGTGTACTTGCTTGGAGCATGTTTCAGGCCTCTCAATGCGTTTCCATATGTTCCCTAACCCCATCTAAGCCCACCTATAAAAGATTCAGATTCCAGTTTTATTTGTCACCATTTGCACCTGTTTTAATGTAATGTCAAGCCCTGGATCCATTTTTTATCTGCATCAGAATCTCAAAGCCAAGTGTAAATGGGTTATTACGTGTTTAAATGTGTTTACATGTGCTCTTTTACCCTTTGTGTATCAGGATTGTGGGTGTGAATAAGCTCAGAATGACTTAGTAACATCTGATTTCTATCCCTCCTAGTGTCTTTTCATTTAAAGTTCATTTGTGCACTAATAGACACATTAGGCTTAATTAATGTCAGTTCCCTGATGTTGCCTCATTTGGGAAACTGACGTGTGAACTACATATCTTAGCTTGTGTGACTTGCGTGTCCTCCGTGTGTGGCCTTCTCCCGGTTTCCTCACGTTCCCATGTTGCTGTTCAGAGGCCGAGCCGCCGGGGCACAGTCACTGTGGAAGCACTGGAATCTCCAGCCAACAATTTTTAATCCCAGCTCATAAAACTGAGTGACAGGGGAGATATGTTTGGACGTGATTGAGGCCAGACAAATGTTCCCGAACCAAATGGCCTGAGGTTAATGTGTTGACAAAGCAGTTGGCTCATTTTAACTTGAAGCCTTTGTGACATGAGCAAATGAGGGAAGCGTCCTTTCTGTTATGTGTTGAAAGAAGCTTGAGTCATGTTGTTGGACTTCATTGACTGTAATGATGTCGTGTTCTTGATGACAGCAATTGTACAGTAGTAAATGTACTTGTTAGGCATGTGGAAAGTGATGTGGCGCTAAATAGGCCAGTGAGTGACTATGACCTCCAGTAAGTGATTATGATACCTAACACCACCATTAACATAAAAAAAAATTTGTCCTGTTTTTCTAAAAGTATACATTCATTTATTATTTATTTATTTACATTAACTTAAAGCTGACTTAAGGTTTTCCCTCTATAGCACCACTGTTTAAGGCCTACAAGTAATCATATATATATAATGCTTCCACCATTCCTCAGACTTTCTCAGAACCCAGACCTTTCCTTGCATATGCAGTAAAAATGTTATTTTCCAACCTCTCTCGACCACTAAGCGCTAAGCTGAACCACCAATGCCAAAATCCTGCACCTGTTCCAGGGACACAGGATGGGATAAACTTTCCCTGCCTGCAGTGCCTCGAGCTCGCTGGAGGCACGGATCACTGTAGCTATTGTAACGTGACAGTATCTGCGTGGTATGCACAAAGGGTTAACACCGGGCCAGGTGTCAGATCATGTTGACGTTCAAATGTCAACCTCTGAAACCCTCAATTGCATGTGAAAACAAAAAAACAAAGTTACTGAGATTATTTTGATAAAAGGAAATATAAGAAAAGAAGGATATGTGTTAGTTTTACGAAGACTGGCTCCCATCTTATGTTTCCACAGTCTGCTCCTGTCTGCAATTTCTTTTAAAAAGTGATGAAAGTAAAATGTTAAGACTGTAAAATAGTATGTTCAGTTTGGGTTGAAACATAATTGTGGCTCTTGTGTGTTTAATCCAGTTTGTGGTGTTAGGAGAGTCTGTATTTCTTGCTGAACAGCAGTGCAATATCTTTGTGCAACTTCCTGAAGTCTTACCATCCCAGTGGGGAGACCAAAACCAAAACCTATGCTCAGTAACCATATCTGGCAATCTGCCCTATAACTGGACACACAGTGCACAATGCTGGGCGGATGGATACACTAATGTTCATCAAGAAATAGTTCCAGCATGTAACTCCCCCTAAAACCACAAACTGTGATTTTTACATTTCTGTTTGGAAATGGATTACACAAATGATATACGACATGTTAATTAGTGATCTTTAGAGGTGCTGGTAAGTGTTTTGAACTTGTAGTAGTGTAATAGTAGCGATTCAGTACAGAATCACACAATTTTGAAGTACTTTTCCCAGTGTTATTCAAAGAATGTGACTAAAGTTGAAGCGCATCTCTTACTGAGGTTTTCAAATTACACATAACTCACATCTGAAGATCCATAAAACTACCCCCTTTGCTCTTTTGTGATTTGGGCCACTTTCATATGTGGTCCTAAATCAGATACAGGTTGGATTTTTGGCGATGTGACCACAGTCTGAACAGTCATATCAGAATTCATGCAACTTTTATGTCACTCTAGATCGACATATGTCACAATTCTGAGCTGGCGTGAGTCACTTGGTGAATACAAACATGGCAGACAGCTGTGATGGAGGTGGTCAGTTGAGGGATAGTGAGGTGTTAGACCTCATAAGTATTTGAGGTGACACTTCTGTACAAGCAAAACTTGAGGGCATGTATTGTAACTGCATCCACACACACCTCCGTACAGAAGTAGTGGTCATTGCTCAACAAAAAGCCGTGATTAAAAGTTTGTCTCTCTTTCTCCTCATCCTCATCCTTGTTATAATCTGCTCACCAATTTGCTGACTTCCACTGCACATCAACGTATGAAACCGTAAATGCTGACTTCAGTAGCCTCCATGTTTATTTCTGTACAACATCTTTGTTATTGTTCTTTTCTGCATGCAGGTCAGTTCAGGACCATGACCAGTTCACACAAGAATCAGATATTGGCCACATTTAAAATATAATGCAAACAGCCAAACAAAAAAATCAGATCTGAGCAAGAAATCTGAATTGAGCACTAAGGCTTGTAGTGTGAACCAAGCCTTTGTGTGTCCTTCACATGTCACGGCATTGCTGGGGACCCAAGGGAGTGCGGTGTCAAATTTCGTGCAATTTTGACATGCTACACAATCAACATTGATAAACTTCAAATAAACAAGCGATCAGCAAGCCACTCTGCTCTGCAGCAGCGAGGCGGGTCTTCTGGGCTCTGTGACTGCATGTCATGATCATGAGCACAGGTGGAAATCAGACCTGTACAACCCTGCCACGAGAGAGACGAAGAGAGGACATCTCTCTTCATTTGATAACGTTAAAAGTTAGGCAGAGACAGAGACAGCACTGGTGAGGAGAGACAGGCTGGAAAGCCTGTGATGAACAGAAACAGGTTATTTTCTGATTGTTCCACAGCAGTTCTGTTCTCACAAATAAACAACCATCAAACACTCAACAGATGATTTACTATGGAGACAGATGCTCTTAGTTTCAGCTTCACTTTCCTCCTCTGCATTTCTCCTTTTCATTCATTCATTGCATCCAACAAATACAACAGTAAATACAAAGAACAACAGGATAAATCTATGTTGTTTATCCTCACGTGTGGATGCTGTGTTTCAAGCATGGCAGCTGAGAGAGAGAGAGACAACTAGACTACTACTTCCTCCTACAGTGTAAAACATTAAATTAACTAATTGGAGGAATATTTACTTTAACAAGTTCAACTCTGTAATTTCACAATTCAAAGAGCTTAATGACCTCTCAGAATTAAAAATACTCATATAAGAAGCAGGCAGGATATATCCTGCTGCCCAATATGTATCAACATGCCACAACCTGAGGGACAGTGAATGACCTAGACATACACACACACACACACGCATAGGATATACTGCACATATATATATATATATATATATATATATGCAGTATATCCTATGCGTGTGTGTGTGTGTGTGTGTATGTCTAGGTCATTCACTGTCCGCATAGGATATACTGCATATATATATATATATATATATATATATATGTGCAGTATATCCTATGCGTGTGTGTAGGATATATATATATATATATATATATATATATATATATATATATATATATATATATATATATATAAATATTAACATTGTTCTCAAAACTGTCATGCCAATAAAGCCAATTGACTTGAAAAGAGAGAGAGAGGGATAGAGAGAAAGAGAGCATGGCGGAGTGAGGAGAGGAAGCAGTGGAGAGTTTTCTCTGAAACAGAAAGCCCATGAATGAGATAAATGACTGACCAGTGGTCTGCAGTATTTTCACATTACCTTTTAGTATAAGCTCAGCTCAAGAAAAGTTTTTTCACATGGTGTGCTCTAAAAAGAGAAAGGTAGACAGAAAAAAACATAGCTTTTAATCAAGAATGGACAGACTCTTGCGCCGACCTGGCGCAGCTGCGTCATGTTCCGGCTCCAATGCGGTTTTGTTCCATCCTCCACAGAACATCATACCTCACTGGGAGCATTTCAGAAGCGGAGCGTTTTGACTTTTAAATTCAGTTGTGCTGCTACTACAGCAATTAAGGCAGCCTAGTCAAAGCTGAACACCAGCCACAATAATTACTGCAGTAGCAGTGTAACTAAACTGCCCAATTTTGTTGACTTGCTCAGATTTTGTTGATTTGGTAATTTTCCTTGATTATTGTGCTTCTATACTGGGTAAGTCGGCTACGTAGTTAAACAGTTTCTTTATTAGTTTTAATTGTGTTTATTGTTGACATATGATTGGGAGTCTGCACAGGGTGTTTTATTTTGAAAATTGACTGGATGCTCTATGCTGTTTCTGTGTCTGACTTCCTGCCCGACTTGATCTGCTCTGTGCAGCTTAATGTGGCTTTGACACGGCTTCCATCAAAAACAGACTGGGCACGTATGTTTAGCAAAGCAGACCAGAGAACTGCTTCTAGGACGCTTCTGAAAGGCGCTGCGTCCCGTCTGGTGGGATCACAAGCATTGACTAGAGAGGCCACAATCAGCTCCGGCAGCCACGTTGCAGCCGGAACGCAACGCAGACACACCCAGCGGCGGCTGTGGCTCAGGAGGTAGAGCAGGCCTCAGTTTGTATGAGCAGGCAATAATACTTCATCCACCATCTCACTGAGCACAGGATCTCCGCAGGGATGTGTCCTGAGCCCCCTACTGTTCACCCTGATGACTCACGACTGTTGTGCAAAGTGGAGTACGAATCACATCATTAAGTACGCGGATGACACAACAGTGGTGGGCCTGATCCAGAACAACCAGGAAAGCACTTAGAGAGAGGAGGTGAAGCTCTTTGCAAACTGGTGCAGGAACAACAACCTTGTACTGAACGTCGAAAAAGCCAAGGAGATGGTAATTGACTTCAGGAGGAAACGGCCCATGCATACCCCGATCCTCATCAACGGAACTGCTTTGGAGACTGTACAGAACACTAAGTTACTGGGGGTTCATGTGGCCAATAACCTGTCCTGGTCCCTGCACACCTCCTCTCTGGTGAAAAAGGCTCAGCAGCGTCTACATTTCCTGTGGAGGCTGAAGAGGGCTCATTTCAATCCATCCATCTTCACCACCTTCTACAGGGGCACCAGTGAGAGTGTTTTGACCAGCAGCATCTCTCTCTGGAATGAGAACTCTAACACCTCAGACAGAAAGGCCCTGAGGAGAGTGGTGAGGACAGCAGAAAGGACTATTGGGGTCACACTGTCACCTATAGAGGATCTGGCCCAAAAATGCCTACTGGCTAAAGTGACCAGCATCCTGAGAGACTCCACTCACCGCTGAAACAAACTGTTCTCCCTCTTGCCTTCAGGCAGGAGGTACAGCAGCCTGTGTAGCAGCACTGTCAGGTTCAGTAACAGCTTCTACCCGGCTGCTATCAGACTGTTCAACAAAATAACACATCGCTGACTGTGCTTTTTTTATAGAGCTCTCTTTTTATGTACTGTTTTTCTTTTTATTTATCTGTGTTTTTAATGGTACCATGCTGGTAATTTTATTCTGCTTTGCATCACTGATGTTTTGTTGAATGACAATAAAAAGGATCTTGAATCCTGAATCTTGAATCTTTACACACTATTACATAAATAATCTCATTTACAAATTTACATGTGAAAATTATACATAATACACAAAATTAAATCACATAAAGTGACCACACATTGCTGTGCCTCACAAAGGTAACACATTTTTCAACACATCAATTTGTGTCCGCTCACAGGACCAGATCAACCCTTTATGGGGGACCTGTCATGTTGGTCTTTCTATGTGGATGAGTGAGGGAGCCAAACATCATGTGCAGCAGAGTGACAAAAATATATCAGCAGAACACCTAGCCCAAACACTCACCCTCCCACATCAGCAGGGGGACTCACTACACACCAACATCAGCAGCATCTTTTCTGTTTGGAGCCAGGATCTTCAAAATAAGGAGAGCTGGGTGTTGCCTTTTATGCTCTGGAAACATGCCCAGCTACCTCAGACCCAAGCTAACACTAGCTTACTGGGAACACCGAATGCTGCACACTCAAGCTAATGTTAGCTACTTAAGCTAAATAACAGGGCAGGTATTATAATCAAGTAACATTAAACTTTGTGAAACATTGTGACAATAGTCTGACTCAGTGTGAGTCCCAGAGCTGGAGAGAGCAGCATGTGAGCCAACTGTCAATCCTCAGCTGTCAATCAACACCCACATGGCAGACATCAAAGCTACTAGTCTACTAGTCTAATATTATTAACAGAGCAATAACTTCCAAAATGACCACCAGCACACTTATTAAAGGGCCTGAATTTAGCCATCGAAATCAGAATGTCTCATTGAAAAAATGAGAAGTTGACACTTTTTGAATGGTAATTATATGGGGCCAGAATCCTGCAGCCGTCAGTGGCACTTAGATGTAGGGGAGACCAGCAGTGGTTGTAAGAAAGGGATGGCTGTAACAGCATCACTTTCACCAAGAAGGGATGACCTAAGAATCACGTGATCAGTTTCATGTATGACCACTTCCTTCCTTACCTTGAAATTGCATAGCTGTGTGAAGAAGTATGCAGATTTTACAGCCAAAACACAGATTTTCACTTAGGAAAGTAGTTTTTAGACCAAGTCTATATTTTGATAATTACTGATACTGTTGAAGTTGGTATTATGTAACTTGTATTAGATTAGAGAGTAGTCTCTGAGGTAAATGTAAAGCATTTAAGCTATGCTAATTTCACCACCATGCCACTACAGCAAACTAAACAATGGCTGACAGGGGTGGGGATGGTTGTAACACCTTTTTAAAGAGTGTTACAACTAACCCCGTAATGACAACTAAACACATTTTCTCTATGTTACTCCTTTTTTCAGCATGCCAAGACGGCGGGTGAGAAAAACTGATAGGGGTCAAAGGGGTGTGCCTGTATATGATACAGTTGTCCTCATAAATCCATAAGCGATTACACATTTTACAGACAAGACACTTGTGTGCATTGTGTATTACTTAGTAGTTTGTGGTTACTTGATTCAGCACAAATTTTAAGCACAATATAAACTGAAAAGTCTTTAGAACTAGATGCTAACTTAGCACCCCTCTACAATTCAGGCCCTCATGACTTTAATTTACAGCATGCTTTAATGGTACATGCAGTGTTAATAAATACTTGCAATGAATTAAATGATCATAATCTAATTGCCACAAAGTAAACCTGGAATCTTTGGAGCCCCTGAGGGTCGTCTGGGGGTAGTTGCTTGCTTTGCCCAGTTGATAATCCACCCTGGTGTGTTTGCCTGCTGTCATGAACATCTCAGCTTCACTATCTGTGGTGCTGGAAAGTTGATACATACAGTATATTTAAAGTAACTTGACTAATTAAATGTCTGTGAGCCCTGATACATGTTTTAAAATACATAAAATAGTACAAACATTGAGAAAATGTTTACAAGCACAACAGAGTTGAAGCATCTGTTGTAGAGGATCAGAGGGTAATGGAGATCAGCTACTGAGTTCAAAGGTCACATAGTGTCTGTGTGTGTGTGTGTGTGTGTGTGTGTGTGTGTGTGTGTGTGTGTATAAAGGGTCTTGGGCTGCAGAGTTCAGATCAGATCACCTTTCACCTCATCTGTATGTTTGATTTGCTGTAGGCTATAACTGTTACAGGCTGTGTGTGTGTGTGTGTGTGTTTGCGTGTGTGTGTGCGCACGCATGTGTGAAGTGAAAATGCTGTCTTCATAAAAGGCTTCAGACTGTGTAGACTTTGGGGTGTTGACTAGCTTCTCACGCACTGTGCATCACGTTCTGTTCAGAAACAGCTGTTGACCTTAACAAAAGGAAAGGTATCTGCAATTTGTCAATGACCTTTAAAAGAGGTAAAATGATGGAGAGTGGAAAGAAGAGGAGAGAAACTGTAAGAAGAAAGATAAATGGAAAACCAAAAATGAGGAAATAGGCAGGGCTTCATAGCTGCTGTGGGCAGTTAAGAAGAAAAATATCCAGAGCAGCTGGATAGATAGGTTTACAACAGTGTAAGAAAACGACTGTTAGCTGAATAGTGAATTACATCAAAGTCTAAAAAACCCAACTGTTTAAACGTCATCAACCAGCTCAGACATACTCACCGTCAGAAATTGACTTTCACACATCAGCTATGGTGCAGTCATTCACTACTGTACCAAAATGTTGGTGGATTTGAAAATCCATGTCATTTCAAGCACAATTTTAAATAATAAAATGACTGGTGGCTGAATTCCATTTAGCTTCTTCAGTTTCAGGCTCCTAGTATTGTGCTGGCTCACTGTCCAAACCTGTCTCCTAGAAATTACATGTATATGCCATTTAATTGTTTTACATTTAGTTAACGGGTCATAACATGCTTTTTGTGATTTTCTGTTATTTATATACTGTAATGATGTTGGATATCTATGTAAACATGGTCCAAGCTCCAAAACTTGATTTGAATGTATGTAAAAAATATTCCCTGCAAATCAAAAGCCAGGGCTTCAACCTGATCTGAACGCTTCATTTGCAAAGTTACTTCTACTTCCTCATCGAACTGACATCAGATTGTTTGCACACCCCCACAAATGGCCTTCCTTTCTGTAGCCTTTGCTGCTAAGGTTCTTTGTGTTTTCCACTTTCATATTTTTTATTGGATTCGGCTCCAACATGTATGGGTGTATTTGAGAAGCTTATATTTCGAGTAAAGAATGAGAAAAAGAAGTGAAATCCCACTGCGGTAGTTTGTTTATGTAGCCTCCCAAGCCGCCAGAAGTATGGTGAGGGGCAGCTTCCAGGAGTTAAGCAATCAAAATAAAGTGGGCTCATCGGGCAGGGGGCCTTAAAGAGACAGGAGCTAAAATAGCAAAAGTACTGTCAAAAGAAGGCTGTCTTGTAGTGGTCTCAGAGGACAAGTAGCAGTTTCTAAACCACTTCTCAGGAGGAGACACAAGGCCAAAGGTTTGGGCTGGGCTAAGAATTACCAGAATTTCACAGTGGATGACTGGAAAAAGTCCTATTTACTGATGAATCCAAGTTTGAGATTTATGGCAGTAACAGGAAAGAGAATGAATCTACAGTGAATCAAACCCACAGTGAAACATAGTGGTGGGAATATTCAAGTCTGCAGGTGTCTACTTCAAGTCTACTCTGGAGTTGGAAACCTGCAGCACATTGGCTACAGCCTGACCAAGAAGTACCACTCCATTCTTCAGAGACATGCTGTACCCTATGGTGTGCATATGTGTGGAGAAGGATTCATACTGCAGCAGGATAATGACCACAAACACACCTCAAAGCTTTGCAAGAACTACTTGAAGACCAAAGAAGACCAAGGAGTCCTGACTGTCATGGAATTTCCTCCCGGTCACCTGACCTCAACTCCATCAAACTTTTGTGGGGGCACTTGAAGACTGAGAAAGCCAAGCATTCTGTGACATCACAAGAAGCTCTTTGGAATGTTGTCAAATCATGATGGGACAACATGGGTCATCAGGTTTTGCACAAACTTTTAGAGTCCATGCCAGCTCAAGTGCATGCTGACATACCAAATACTAAGATATTCTGAAATTCTTGTACATTTTTCAAAATTCAACTTTTCACTCAAATTGTCAAGCTGATATTATCATTTATAAAGTGTGTGTGTTTGTGTGAGTGTGTGTGTGTGTGTGTGTGTGTGTGTGCGCACACGTGTGTGTGTGCACCTAATGCCCAGTGTCAGTCGTGCTCTGATGTAGATGATATAGATAAACAGACTCATTAGGGTGTGTTATCTGAGAGCGTGAGAGAACGGAGAGCAGTCGTTACGCCTCTTAGACTTCTCTGTGTGTGAGTGTGTGTGTGTCTGTGTGTGTGGGTGTGTTTGTGTGTGAGAGTGCATGTATGTAAATATATATGTTCATATTGGTTCAGATTGAATACAAAGCTACATAAAAGTGTTTTTATATTGACTATCACTCCTCAATGGGCATCACCTTTATACAGTATGTGATTGATAATATCAAGATAATACTCTACTATGTTAATTCCTTAATTACATAATGACATCTTTGTAGTGATCATTTTATATTAAAAGCCTGTCCAGGGGCTACAAATGAAAACTAGCCATGAAAATCTGTATTGCACTGTGTTGTCCCTGATAAATACATTCTAAGCAACTTTTTTGAATTGACCGCAAAAAGGATTAATATTAGTATGTATACCAGCATTATCCAAATTTTTCCAAATGAACTGTGATTGGTTCACTGTATGACTAAATTCAAATTCATATAGGTTTCCTTGAGTGAGGAGCACCAATATCTTTTTTTTTTTTTTGCTGTTCAAAAAGACCAGAGACCAGAGTCTTTATCTACATCAGCAATCTATATAGTTTTCAGACTAGCTGTTAAACGTCCACAACATAGTACACAACATACTGTGAAGCTCATCAACCTGAAAGCTCTGTATCTGGACTTCAGGAGTTCGGAGCTGTGCAATAGCTAATCCTGTCAGTCTGAACAGTTAATGTTACCTAAAGAAGCTAAAGTGCAGAGCTTCTTTAGGTAACACAACCTAAAGAAGGTTGTGACTATCTGTTAGTTATAACAGATAGTCATCTGAAGTCTGACTATCTGTTATATCTAAGCCATAGTCAGAGTCTATCTTTGTGAAACCAGCCCCTGGGTTGTCAGTCAAATATCAAAACTTTGTTAGACAGACCCTACCAGTGGTCATAATTACCATAAGTTGATAACTCTGAAACTGTTATCAATAAATACAGTATAAGAAAGTGACACAATTATTTTTGACAATTATTCAGCAGCAATGTCAAGAAATAAGATTCTTGAAGTAAAAAAGGACCCTGGATGTCCACAACAGCAAGAAATGTATGATTTTATCTGTTCCTTTTCTTTTTCATGTAGAACTAGGTTTGTGATTATGCTTGGTACAAACTAGTTGAATTTCAGAGGAGGACGGGTGTCTGCTGTCCTCTGCAGGGCGGGCTCTCTTATATCAATTTAATGTACTTCATTTTTTTTCATGCTAATCTATGATTGGCCAAGACACGTAAAATGATGCTCCAAGGGAGGACGTCCTCCCTAACCAATCAACAACCAGAAGACAATAGTGACATCGCGTTGGTCCAATGATAGTTTCCAGATTTCATCTTCAATATTCTCCACTGTAAGGCAGAGTAGCAGCAGTAGATAACGAGCAGTAGATAGCTCCTTGTGTTAGCCAACGCAACAGTTAGCTTGTTGTAGCAGCCTGAAGGACTCTTTATACATCCATGGAAGGACTGTGAAGGACTGTTGTAAAACTAATGGAGGAAATGATCTGGACTGTGCAGTGCAGCAGTGGCAGGACATCAGATTATGTGAGTCAGATACAGCTTCTCTCTCTCTGTCTCTTTGGTCGCTAATTTCATCTCTGATGGTTAAATGTCTCTCTGTGGCTGTTGTGTGAATTAATCTCCTTAACAAGAATGCAGCAGAGAACATATAATGTCCTGTAGGTAGTTTGCTTGTTGAAGTTACAGTGAGCTATCTGGACTCACTCATTAATTTAGAATTGATCCAGTTTTTAATTAAGTGGTTGTTCAGTCAGCTGTTGATGTTGTGTGATTAGTGAATGAGTGTGCAGGAGGTCTTGCTGCTTGCTTGTGACAATTTCTTCAATTCGTTTTTAAGCTGAGTCATATATTGAGTAATAAGCTTAAAGTAACTAGCATAACAAGTGTTAACATGTCAGCTTTGTAGACTATATTTTATATGTGGTGCATATAGATAAGAGTGTGTAAGTCATATATTTGATACATGCATCAATACTGTCTGATGTGAACCTACACTTTTAGATCTGTGAATGTTTTTAGTGTCCAGTCTTTCTAGTATTCAGCACTGATCTGTTCCTGTATCAGATTATAAGCTTTGTGCTACTTTATATATTTCTGTATACTAAGAAAATACATAGGAAACACATGTAAATCATGTGATATGTTGTCTGTTTCTGTTGAGAACATAAATCTGTTGTAACAATAGAACAATATTATAAATTTGAATTTTGCTTTGTTGGTAAAATGACACATTCTGAACCACTCCACAGCTAAAACGAGCACTTCTTTGTTTAGAAACAATATGTATATGCTATATCTTCACCACTCAGGGATTTTGTCTTTGAAAGCAAATTGTTTTATTGGCATATAAAATTGCTCCCCACCCCTCCAATTTCATCAGGTAGACAATGATATAATATGATGCAGTTTGTTGTAAGATTCCATGTTGGTTTTCTTCCTGTCCTCCCCAATTTTTTGAGTCACCAGCCGCCACTGACACATATATATATATATATATATATGTGTGTGTGTGTGTGTGTGTGTGTGTGTGTGTATGTATATACACACATATATGCTGGATATGTTTACATATCCAGGGTATACATCTGGATGAATCCATGGTTCTAGTTGAAGTTTCCTGAAGTTGTTAAAGAAAGTTAAACACTTGATCTGGCATTCATCCATCCAGGCTGCAGGCACCTGTGAGAACACACACACACACACACACACACACACACACAGTGGGTCGACCCTCCCACAGCCTTGGAGCTTAGATTACTATCAATCACTGAGCTCTGCTGCCTCTGATTGTTAAATCATAGACTTTAGTTACATACAAGCTCCTTTATCAGTTGATCTGTAGGAACCGCACACAGGAAGCTGGGCAGACAGAGAAGAGAAGAAGCAGTGTGTGTGTGTGTGTGTGTGTGTGTGTGTGTGTGAATGTGTGTTTATGAGGTCATGGCCTTGACATAAATCCATGTTTTTATTACAGCTCAACATTTCAGTGTTCAACATACAGCTGGATGGAGTTGAGATTTGAGGGCTGTATAACAGAATCAGGGAGTGTATCTTTAATGTATCTTGTTGTCAGTTTAACTGTATGTTGCACAAATTTAACTTGTTGTAAAGTGTTCAATCCTTAAAATTGTTTGTCCTCCACATCTTATGGTGATCAAATGGATAATTGGTTAAATTTTGTAACCAAAATCCAAATATTATGATGGTGAAAGAGTTTGTTCCTAAAATCAGCTGGTCATCATACAAATATTCTCTAAATGCATTCCCAGAGCAATTCAGGTCAGATGGCTGCTTCACAAGATGATGCAAAATGATACATTTTATATCACTGTATGAAGCCACAGAGTAGTTGAAAGTTATAGGGGACTGTCAAACAGCACCTATGTGGACACATTCCATTATTTATTTTAATTGGATGACATCACTCCTTTCCTGATCAGGTCACCCTGCTACATGTTTAAACACATGGGTGCCAGAGCTCCCTAGCACCTAAAAACCTAATGTGTTAAAGTTCCTTTGTCAGGTTTTACAAATTTTAAAATAAATAAATGATTACAAATGAACTGAATGGAAACTACTGAATGTTTCTTTTGCAAATTATAGTTTTTAGATTTTTTTTTAATTAAAGCCAAAGAATACTAAGCCATTTAAAGTGTAACACCTCATGGTTATTCTCCCAAACTAGACGGATATATGTTGAAGATAACACATATACTACATGCTGACAGTAATGTTTGGGGAATTTCCAGTAACATCTCAAATTTGTTCTATAGTTTGGGCCTTTATTTCTATTTCTTATGATAATATTTTACATTGTAAAGTGTCATCATAATAATGTGAAATGTGAAACATTGTTTCAAATTGTAAAACTGCATGTGTGCACAGCTTTGGCAAGTATAGCTCATTGTGGAAGTGGCCTCTCTTTATATCATCATGACCTCAGCAGTGGTGTGTGAGTTGAACAGTGCTGGGACTGATGGCGAGAACTGCAAAATCAAAAGCCAGTTACATTCAGAATAGATGTTTATTACCCCAGAATATTCTTAGAAGATGTATGATTCTGAAAACACTTAAAACCATAATTTGCTTAGCTGTGTATTTAGATCCTCTTCTTATGTTAAAACATTCCATTAAAAGCATTCAAACTTTAACATAAGTAAAAGCACAGAAGTGTTATCAGTAAAAATTTACTTAGAGCAACAAAAGTAAAAATATTCATTATATGGAATCACCTCTCTCAGAGTGTTATATCATTACATACACATTGCTATATATGCTTATGACCACAATCAATGCGTATGACAGTCACAGAAAATTGTATCTTTGACACATTATAGTATATGGGTTATGCTCGAATCAATTCAAACAAATTACTTGTTAGTTCAAATTCATTTTAACTTGACTTTTTGACAAAGTGACAGCCCTATTGCATACCATAAATACTGACATGAGAACTGGCTGATATTAGTAACAGGTCATTCCCCCGCTTCCCCAGCTCAAAACTTCCTCCTTGTTTACTGGTTGACTTGATTAGTTTTATATAAGCTACATTTCAGAGAGCAAATTTTGTCAGAATAATAACAACAACAGAGCCACGTTACGCTCACTGTGTTGCTCATATTTTCTCTTCTCTAATAGATACTGTTTCATTCACAAATTGTTTCATTGTCATTTCATTCAATTGTTTTCCAGGAAAGGTTAATCTATAATAACGCATTTAATTTTATAAAATAATAATTTCATATGTTTTGTTTGTTGGAAAAAATCTCTGCACACCTGACCATGTGACAGGTGTGTTGAAGGAAGTTACAACTTGAAAACAATGAGAAGAACATTTGCACACTGTTTCACATTCCGGGGGAATATTTATTAAATCACAATGTTCCTGTCCAAACTTCATCAAGTATATCTTTTGTTTGTTAAATCTCAGTGTGCAAAGTAACCAGTTGCTTCAGCTTTCAGATAAATGTGGTGGAGTAAAACAGTAGAATATTTCCCTCTGGAATGTGAAGTAAAAGAGCAAAGTGATATATAATGGTAATATTCAAGTGAAATATGCATGCATCAAAATTGTAATTAAAGGGGGCCTATTATTACTCATTTCAAGCGTTATATTTTTATTCTGGGACTCCGCTAGAGTAGCTTTGCATGATTCACAGTTCAAAAAACTCCTTATTTGTCTTATACTAGCTCTTTATGCAGCCCCTCAGTTCAGCCTCTGTCTCTAACAGGCTGTTTTAGCTCCTGTCTCTGTAAGGCCCCCCTCCCGATGAGCCCTCTCTGTTCTGATTGCTTAGCTCCTGGAAACTGCATCACAGCCAACTTCCAGCCACTCTCTCTCTCTCTCTCTCTCTCTCTCTCTCTCTCTCTGTGTGTGTGTGTGTGTGTGTGTGTGCCTTACACATGGTTCTTATCCGGCTCACTCCATTCTTTTATGACCATCATTGTGTTCATCATGTTCTTTCAGAAAAATCACACACACGTTTGTACTTCTGTTCTTGTGAGGACGTTTTACTGGCATCATGAATCTAATTCTAACCTTAACCTTAACCCTAAAGCCAAGTCTAATTTTTGATAAGGAATCTTCAACAGGACACACTCATATCCAGATGTTATGGTAGTGTCTTTTTTAGAGATTGAGTGGAATCTGCTGTAAAGCATGTTAGAGTTGGATTTGGCAACAAAGGTTCTGCTCTTTAAGGAAGCCCTACAGAGATCATTGGGGGATAAACACATACAGTACAGTAAATGAACATTAGATCTTGATGATGGTGCTAGATGAAAAGTCAGAGGATCACCAAGTTTATTAGGATGCATCATTTGGGTCTTTTAATGTCTGCAATCCATCAAGTACATGTTGAGATATTTCACAGGACAGATTTTTCCTGCTGGCTCTTGAGTAAAATTCAAGGGATTACCAAAGTCATTCGAATTCATCCTCTGAGGATCATGAATCTCTGCACAAAATTTCATGGTAATCCATCAAATAGTTGTCGAGCCATGCAGCTGTGTTGCCAAAGAGGTTGGGGTGATGGAAAGAGCTGCAGCAAACAGCATTGTCATGAGCGTATCAGCAGAGTGAGTGAGGCTGGAATTCTGCTTCTCTGGGCTGCATGTAGGCCAACATGCACAGTTTGCGTGGCTGTTTCTATTATACTTGTATGTGATATGTTTATGTTAGTTTTTGTCTCCACTTTGGATCCACATCCTGGCGGGAATTGAATTAACCAATCAACTTGGGGTGTAGATCTGTGTGATGCATTGTTGAGATTTGGAGGGTATGTGTGTTGGCTCCTCTGCGGTAACCCATAACACCCTTCTTTGCATGAGTTTGCAGAGACGTTTACATGTATCTTCAGAAAAGCATAATTTCAGCCTGAGTTTCAGGTGTTAATGGCTGTGCTATACACTTGCAAGAATATAACCGAACGTTACACACACACACACACACACACACACACATACCACATACTGACACACAGAGCTGGGAGTCTGCGTGGTGTCTCTGCAGGCTGTGAATGATGTACTGGTTAAATGAGCAGCTTTATCAGAGAGGTGGCTTCATGTCATCAATATCCTCTTATATAAATGTCAGCCAGGCCATTTTACTCACAGCTATTTCCCACACTGCTGATTACATTACTTTCTCAGCCTCTCTCTCAGTCCATCATCTACCTCTCTCACTCTTCCTTCATCCTCTCTTTACCTGCGCTCCATTAATCGTTCTCTGCTCTGACTTTTTCTTTGTTTCCTCTCTCTCTCTCTCTCTCTCTATCTCTCTCTCTCAGTAGTGTGTCAATAGCCTGCCTCCATGAAACAAGTCAATTTTCTGCTGCCGTGGCAGGCGAATAAATCTTAGAGCAATCTGAGAGGCCAGAGATATTTATTTGTGTGTGTGTGTGTGTGTGTGTGTGTGTGTGTGTGTGTGTGTGTGTGTGTTCTTGCACACAAACATATATACACCCGCACATTCATGTGTGCGCACACCAAAACAGTACACATAAACAGTTGACAGGGTGTTGAGGGATGTGTTTGGTTTTCTTGTTTTTCTATTCTTTTTGTTCTTTTTATTGAGAAATTCAGCTGCAACACACATTCATACAGTACATATATGCACACACACGCAAAATGACACATGATGTGTGTGTGTGTGTGTGTGTGTGTGTGTGTGTGTGTGCGCGCGTTCCCTGTTAAAATTTACCTGTGTGGTCCACTGTAAGAATGAGATATGTGTCCTTCATTGACAGAGTAACACATATGAAGGACAACAGAGTCATATTCACTTGTACACACACACATAAACTGAGACATAAGAGACAGGAAGAGTGAGACAAACTGTGTGTGTGAGTGTGTGTGTGTGTGTGTGTGTGTCCTCAGGAGTAGATTTTGTGTGGGCCAAGTGATTCATTACCAGGAGTTGGAGTGTGGTGCGGCCTGGGAGGCCAGCTGATTTAAAGGAAAATGTCAGGCGCAGAAGGGCATTTACAACCTTGCACACACACAGATAAGCTCATATTTATTATATATACAGTATCCCCCTCTCACCCCTCTCCCATGGAGGGTGGTGGTGGTGGTGTGTCTTCCTCAAGCTCGGGTCCTCCCTGGGAGTTTGAGGGTTCTGTGCAGTATCTTAGCTGTTCCTAGGACTCCGCTCTTCTGGACAGAAACCTCAGATGTTGTACCAGGAATCTGCTGGAGCCACTCTCCCAGTTTGTGGGTGACAGCCCCCAGTGCTCCAATTACCACTGGCACCACTGTTGCCTTTACTCCCGACATCTTTTCTAGCTCCTGTTTCAGCCCTTGGTATTTTTCGAGCTTCTCGTGTTCCTTCTTTCTGATGTTGCTGTCGCTTGGGATTGCTACGTCTATCACTGCTGCCTTCTTCTATTATTTGTCGTTCAACGCGATTCGGTTGGTTAGCCATCACCAGTTTGTCAGTCTGGATGTTGAAGTCCCACAGAATTTTAGCTTGGTCATTGTCAACCACCTTAGGAGGTGTCTTCTATTCTGACCTTGGGACTTTGATTATGGCGTTCCATGTACGCTGTTCCTGCCTGCATCTTACACCCTGCTATTATGTGCTGATCTCTGTATATCAGTATCATTTTATTATTATTTTTTCTGTCTTATTTTCTCCATTATTGAAATTCTGATCGAAATGCTTCAACAGTGACACCTGCAGGGCAGGAGGAGAAAGGACAGTGTGTGTAAGTGGTGGTGGGGAGCAGAGGAGGACGGGCTCCACAGGGTGGGATCTCTTATATCAATTTAAAGTACATTTTTTTCATGGTAATCTATGATTGGCCAAAATATGTAAAATGACGCTCCAAGGGAGGACATCCTCCCTAACCAATCAACAATCAGAATACAATATTGACATCGCGTTGGTCCAATGACAGTTTCCAAATTTCATCTTCAATTCTCTACAACTGTATGTGGTAAAAATGACCACTTCTTTTGTTGAGCAGTAGATCGCTGCTTCCGTTAGCCAACGCAACAGTTGGTTTGTTGTAGCAGCCCTGAAGGACTGTTAAGGACTTTTGTTAAGCTAACGGAAGAATGGATTTGGACTGGGGGGCAGCTTGAGAGCTCCGCTCTGCTGGCGCAGCCTTGGGCCTCGCTGCCTCAGCTGTCCGGGCTGGACCCTCAGTGGGGCTGCGGTGACTCGCTGCAGCCCGACATACCACTGCTCTGAAGTGAACTCTTTCAACAATAGAAAGTTAACATAATTTAAATGAAACTGTTAACCAACAAACAAGATGACCAACAGCCACAAATGAGAATTATGACATGATTACTTCATCTCCATGAACGAAAGAAGACATCAGATAACGTGAGTCAGATACAGCTTCTCTCCCTCTGTCTCTTTGGTCACTAATTTCTTCTCTGATGGTTAAATGTCTCTGTGGCTGTTGCGTGAATTTATTTCCTTAACAAGAATGCAGCAGAGATATATATATAATGTGCTGTGAGTAGTTTGCTTGTTGAGGTTACAGTGAGATGTCTGGACTCACTCATTCATTTGACATTGATCCAGTTTTTAATTGAGTGGTTGTTCAGTCAGCTGTTGATGTTGTGTGATTAGTGATGGCTGCTTGTTGTGACAATTTCTTCAGTTTGTTTTTAAGCTGAGTCATATATTGAGTAATAAGCTTAAAGTAACTAGCATAACAAGTGTTAACATGTCAGCTTTGTAGACTATGTTTTATATATCGTACATATAGATAAGAGTGTGTAAGTCATGTATTTGATACATGCATTAATCCTTTTTGATGTGAACCTACACTTTTAGATCTGTGAATGTTTTTAGTGTCCAGTCTTTCTGGTATTCAGCACTGATCTGTTCCTGTATCAGATTATAAGCTTTGTGGTACTTTATATATTTCTGTATACTAAGAAAATACACAGGAAACATGTGTAAATCGTGATATGTTGTCTGTTTTTGATGAGAACATAAATCTGTTTTCACAACAGAACAATACTATAAATTTGAATTTTGCTTTGTTGGTAAAATGACACATTCTGAACCACTGCATGGCTAAAATGAGCACTTCTTTGTTTAGAAACAATATGTGTATGCTAAATGTCTCTAAAGAAGCAGCCTTTTCATCACTCACCACACTTGTTTTTGAAAGCAATTTGTTTTGTTGGGATATAAAATTCTATATGATTGTCCCCCACCTGATGAAATTGAAGGGGTGGGGAACAATGATATAGAATGATGCGATTTGTGGTAAGAAGTGCTATCACACTTTTCAGGTACTTTATGGAAAGTCTCATTTTGTAAGAATAACACTGTTGTATGTTCCAGCCCCACCAACATCTGTTGTGTTTTTTGTTTGTTTGGGTTTTTTCCTGTCCAAACTCATGACAAAGCTTCCATAGCTCTCAACCATATCACACTGGATTGAACAGTAGATGGAGTTCATTCAGTTGTCATGGAACTATAGATGTTGAACTTTCCAAACTTATTGTCCATGTTGGCTTCAAAGTTGAGCTTGAAAGCAAACTTTGCATCGTACTCATTTAATTACTAAGATCTGGGAACACTGAAACATCACTAAAATAAGTCGGATGGGTCAAGAAACAGTAAAATTACACAAACTGTTGTAAATATGGATCACAGTAGACTCCCATGTTAAAATATCCAACTGAGCAGCAGAGATAAACATGTTTACAGCCTGGTATGAAAAACAGTTTAGGTCTCTATAGCTCATTTCCCCTTTCATGATAACTGTACGGGGGTGATTTTTTTTTATAACTCACCCATTTAAATTTTATTAAGCCATAAAGCTATGCATAATTAAGGAAGTGGCTGCTTTGAGTGACAGGTCGCTAGCCGTTAGGTGGCTTGTTTCAGTAACCAGACTTTCTTTCAGTCCGCCTCAGCTCCACTATCATTGTAGAGTACAAAAAAATAAGAAACATAAATATTTTTGGTGAAAACAATTCACACTAATTTTTCCTAGTGGCCACTCACAACCCACCATTAGCAAAGAGACATGTGTAAAACAGTTGACAAGACACCTCGAACTGCAAACAAGGTTGATTATTACTCTTTGTATTTTTAATGTTTAATCCATGAAGGTCTTATATTTATAAAACTTTCTTCGAGTCCAGAAAAGCAATTTTTAAAGTTTGTGAGGTCATCACAGCATCTATGGGCTGAGCAGGAACTCAGCAAACCCGAAAGCTAGAAAACTTTTTGGCTCATGCCAGGCGAGCAGTTTTCATTTGAGTGTATAGGCACCATCTTTTAGTCCATTATCCAGTTCCTTTACAAAACATCAAAAAACATCAGTGAAAAAATCCTTGTATTAGATATATTCACTGTGTTTATTATAAAATATATTAATTACAACACCACAAAGCATACGAAGTATTTATGCAAGTCATTTTTACAATAAGAAAAAATTAAAATGAATCCCCTCTAATATTTATTTCACTCATTTATTTATTCATGTCCTAATTTAGATGAAGTTTTTTTATATTTATTATAATAATTTAATTAAACTGCATACAGTTTTTCCTTTTTTTACTCATGGTCCTGTATTCATGCTAATGTTGATGTGGAAAATCATAAAAATGATAATGACAAGTTCAGTGTATCTGCGTGTATGCATGATCAATTTTAAATACTGTATCAGCAAACTAATAATACATTTTATTTATATAGTGCTTTTCAAGATACTCAAAGACGTTTTACACAGAAGAAAAGAAAACCTCTATATTCTTCTAAAAGGTGATGATTGAGTGACAGATTGCGTCTCCTCCCAGCTCTAACCTCTCATTGACAGTCAGTCATCCTGCACTAATACACTCACAGAGAACTGAAGCAATGCAACGCCCACTCACTAATGCACATCATTCACTTCAATGAGAGCTGAATGAAGTCTCATCCCTATTTGGTTGTTTAAGTCACACACACACACACTTTACTGCTTACAAATGTATGCTGTGAGTATGCTGCAGGTTCACTGTAATCTGCTGTATTTATTTATTTATTTATTTATTATTCTGCTGGTTATCCAGAGGTGATAGGCGGAGCTAATCAGTGCACTGGGCTTCCTGTCAAACAACAATCAGTTGAGACTGTCTGGATTAAAGAGGCTCTGTTTTTGTCTGATGCTGCTAAACACCTTGCCTTTAATTAAACATTGATTTTTCTTTAGTACACTTCTCGCTGACAAATGACATGCTGCTCCAGCGCTCCAGCAATAACAATATTTGTTGTTATTAATGACCGCCAACTACTTTTCAGAGAGAAAAAAAACTGCATCCTTTTGAGATTATCTCTTGAATGTCATTAAGTCTTCGCCCAGCAGCAGGTAGTTAACTACCCAACCTTGGATGTGACACCCTATTGACCACAACTGGCTGGGAAAACAATGACCTGGATCATTACATTGGCTGACATATGGAAAGAGTGATTTCCAGCCAACTCTGTTGTGTCCCTGCAGTGAACCTCCTTATAGAGGAGAGGAGAGGATTTAATGTATCTGCAGGGGTCCTCTCTAAGTCATATGGTAGAAAAATATGAATGTGGAAATCTGTGTGTACCATGCATATTAGAAGGGGAAAAAATAGCTTGGAAGGATGGCATGTTCTGTCAAGATGCATTCTTCTGGCAATAATGAGACTTCAAGCATGTGTGTCAGGCTTTCAAAATAGTACTAAACACAAAGTACAGCACAGGATGATGGGAATGTCAGCAGTTTTGGTCAACTTCCTGGTGGCTCAGAGGATCACCAAGCTCATTTGGATACATCTTCTGGACAAAAAGATGTTTCAGTCAACAGCTGCTGTACACATCCACCAAATGAAAGCACAGTCAGCTGTCACATTATTTAAATCTGAACTATTCCCATGTAGGTTGTGTGGAGAAGTATCCAGCACCCCACACAACAACCCCCCCCAAAAAATGGACATAATTGAAAAAAATCAATCCTTTCACCAAACAAAACCCCAGATTATGTTCAATAACATGTTTTCAACTCTGTTCCCTAGAAATTCAGTTTATATGCTAACTTTTGAAAGAAAAGTCTAACTGCCTGAATAAAATGTTTTAATCAACAGAACTAGGAAACATTTTTGATGAATGTATCAGCAAAGTTGCAAAATGTTGATACTGATACATAACATTGACAAAGCTGACTCTATTTATTTGTTTTTCCAACAATATCTATTCATAGCAACTGCCATGATCAGATTTCTGGATGGTTATGTTTAGGCACTCACAGCATTTGGTTAAGGTTTTGTTTAAAAGCCTTACAGGGACGCCCCATTGCATCCCTTTATGTAACAGTGTTGATCTGTATGGTCGCAGTTAAATAAACTAGAGCTGCAACAATCAGTCAATTGACAGAAAACTATTTTGATAATCGCTTAATGGTTTTCAGTCATTTTGTGAGAAAAAATTAAAAAATTCTCTCATTCCACTTTCTCAAATGTGAGTATTTTCTGTTCTCTTCTTAGTCCTCTATGACAGTAAACTGAATATCTTTGGGTTATGGACCGTTGATTGAGACAAAACAAGAGATTTGATGTTGCATCTTGGACCTTGGGAAACACTGATCGACATTTGTCACCATTTTATGACATTTTATGGACCAAACGACTAATTCAGAAAATAATCCAGATACTAATTGATGATGAAAATAATTGTTAGTTGCAGCCTTAAAATAAAATAACCAAAAAATATAGATAACAGTTATTCATTTTGTCAATGGTGACTGTATATCACCTTTGGTCAGACAAAAAAATATATTATAAATCATAATTCAAAGTTGTGAGAAAATTATGGAAAATGAAACATGTTGAAGTGTTTCAGTGGCATAAAAACTAACATGCAGAATGAATTGAAGTTGGCTGATAACTGGTATAAAAATGATTTTTGCACAATCAGCATTTGACAATCATACAAAATGTATAAAGAGGCCTTCTGTTCAGTGTTTGCACACCAAGTAATACAAATTATTAATTGTATTTCCATTAAAAAACTGATTAAATAGATAAAGGAATTGAAATTCAATCAATCCCTTCATTCAAATTAAAAAGAAAACAGTTCATTTTGAAATCCTCCACTGGCTCTTTAATGAGTTTCTCGGGGCCCCGCATCTTACACAGCTCATAAATAACCATCTCAACTTTCAGACCCAGGCATGAACTGAAAAAATTGAACATTGAAATTGGAGTTTCAGGTTTTTGTCATCAAAGCAGCGATTTGTCACAGTCTGCAGCTGGAGAGGAGGGAGGAAAGGAAAAGGTTGGGTGACACCGCTCACTATTAATGAACACATCAGACTATTGCCATCAGTCATCAGTAATGAATAAATCACTTTAGTCACGGTCCACAGTCAGTGAAGACTGAGGCCAATCACATGGCTTCATCCTGCCCTCTGGGTGTGGACAGGGGTCACATTCTCAGCAGGAAGACTTTCTAACACCTTGATTTCTATTAAATCATCTATGTGTAGAATTTTGATTGTTGTATCTTTCAAATCATTCAAATTATTTTTTATTAAAAAAAAAAATTCTGGACAATCCCGGTGAAAAACTAATTTCTGTGTTGTGTTTTGTTGAGTCTTTTTTGACACCTCTACTAAGGACAGTCAAAGTAAGACATTTTCGAATTCTCCACAAGACATGTAACACAAAGCTACTATTTGCATCTGTTTATATCACAGAATATGTGTTATTTTCTATAGCCATTTAAATTCCTCATATTTATATGTAGTATATGTTTAATTGTTCACAAAATCTATAAAAAAGCTGTCAGTGTAAATGGTCCTGGTGAATTTAGAACTAGAACAGGAGGTTATTAATTGTAGAATTTCATTGTGCCATATCAGAGGTTGTGTATAGTTATCATAGGAGGAGGCCAAGATGAATATAAAGTTGGTCTGAAGTGTCTTCAGAAAGACTCTATTAATAAAATGTATTATTATTATGATTGAAAAATGAGCAAGCTATCAACAAAAAATGAGCAGTAATAGCTAAGACATGTTGAATAGTTTTTAAATGGGTGTTGTTCATACAATGGTAGGAGGTCCAGACTAAAATGAAGTTGTTCTTAAGTGTCTATGATTAAAAAATGTTGACAAAAATCTGAAAATCTTGACTGTTTTTTTATGCACTTTTGAGACAGTCCCTAACTTCAGCCCAGGCTCTATCTGCTGTCAAGTCACCAAGGTGCCAGGCTTCAATATCGGATCATGGACCAATATTGGAGGTAAAAAGTCAGCTTTACCCTGCACTGAACAACAAATCTGATGATTTAGGATGAAAATCAACACCCTGAATGTCTGAATATTGAACTTAAAAATCTTTACTATTTGATGAAGAATTTATAAGGAGGGTCTTTTTTTAATGTATCCACTGTAAAGGGTGCTGGTCTGGGGGTATTTTCAGTGCAAAATTTATATTCAGCCTGAAGCTGGTGCTAGTGAAAAGCGCACTAACTATCCGAAATGCAAAGGAGAGCATGAATGTGTTCATCACATTTCATGACAAGCATCCCATCGGATTGTAATTCATGTGTACAGGTGTACATTTTGGCCTGATGGTGGTGTTTGAGGAAAAGTCAATGGGTATTCATCATATGGGGATAATGATTATGAAAATCTGCCCACTTGTTATTATTACTTGTCATTAGGACCCACCAGTAGTCAAATATAATTACATCATTTTATGAGATACTATATAAATGTCCCCCTGCCTTTCTGTGTATATTTCCTGTCTCTCGGTGTGCGCTCCTTCCTCACTCTATGTCCTCTCTGTCTCCTGGAAGTAGTGCCATCCATCATAGGAAGCTCCTTGCTCGGAGTTCTCAGAGGTGCAGCTGTTCTGTTCTGTGCTCCGAGAAGCAGGCTCTGCACAACAAGACATTCATCACAGGTCAAACCCTTCCTCACAGCACACGCCTACACGTCTACCGTGTGGATGTGTGTACAGAATCCTGTTGGTACACACATTTTCCAGAATGAAGTCATTGTGGTGTTTGCGCTTATCTGTGTGGTTAAACACTGTCTTATCAGTGAGCTGTTGGCTCCTCTTTGCTGCTCAGTGGCTAATTTTGTTGATCTCTCTCTCTCTCTGTCCTCTTCTGTCTCTTTATGTCTCTCTGTCTCTTTTGGCCTAGCGGTCAGAGTGACATTGTGATTTGTAGGCTACATCTGACCAGCCTGGCTTCAGGTCAGAGACAGACAGCAGCTTGTTAGGAGGCTACCTTCAGCTAATACCTCACTTACAAGTCTACCTCTGTGCTACACTCACTCACAGAATGAACATAAGCACAATCAGTAACATTCAGGTAAGTGATTAAAACAACAAATAGAGGGAACAGACTACTAATGTCATTAGGACACCAGTCCATTTACACTGTCAATAAATTACAACAGTTACACTTGGCACTAGTCATCAGCTAAGACTGGTACATTTTGACTTGGTACATCCTCCTAACTTGACTAAACACATTGGCAGGTATCCAGACTCTTCTTATTCTTGTGTTTTTACTGTGACAACTGCTTCAGTTGCAGAGAAATTCAGTTGCAGCATCACTCCACAAACCAGGAGCAGACTAGAAGGCTACAGGTTGAGACCAAATTCTAATTGAAAGATACAGTCTATGTTTATCTGGCATCATGACAATTTATTGTGTTCAGTCATGTTTTTTCCACAGTATATTACACACAGATCAGGTTTTTTTATATGCGATGTTGCAATATGTTCATAGTGAACGTATCTGCAAAACACAACTCATAGCACGTGATTAAGATTAAGGGTAGGTAATGGTCTTCATTTGAAAAAAAAAAAAACGCACAGAACACACCATACAAAATACAAAATACAAAGCTATACACAACAGAATAGAAATTCATAATATAAACTATACTCAGTGGTCACACAGCTGATTGGTCTTTAGTAATGTTTTTAGTTTGAATGTATTGATTGAACTACAGTTCCTCATATCATCAGGTAGGGCATTCCACTGACTTGTGGCTTTCACAGAGAAAGCTGACTGCCCAAATGTAGTGTGATGAAATGGTATGGTACAATCTTGTATAAAGGATATTCTGGAGGATCTAATAGAACTTACTGAGCGAGTGTACACAAAGTCACATAGTGGAGGAGAGGCCAAACCATTTCAAATTTTATAAACTAGGCACAAATTTGAGAATAATCTAAAATTGTCTCAGTAAAGTGTATTTCTCCAATACCCTACAGTGATGGAAATGCATTGGCTTTTTGTCCAGAGTTTTTAGAGTTTGTTTGTATAAGGACTCAAGAGGTTTTATGGCTGTTTCTCCAGCCTGCCCCCAACATGTGATGCAATAAGACATATGGGAAAGAATCATAGCATGCATAAATAGGCTGCATCCAAAGAGAAACAGTTTCTAATGTGTCTAAAATTTGCCAAGTTGTACTTTATGGTTTTAACCGTTTTTTTAACATGTTTCTTAAAGTTCAAATTTGGATCCAGAGTCACACCAAGATATTTAAAATCAGTAACTGTCAATCTTTTCACCTTTGATGAAAATATCAGCATTAGGAGGTTGTCTTCAGATGTAGGATGACACTCTGCTCTCTGTGTGGCCTCTGTTGAGTACACAGAGCACTCACATAGAGTACGGTTTTTCTCCAGCACAGAGGAGCCTACAGGCCTGAAGAACTGAGTCACTGCTATTGATCAGCCTCATGTTGTACAGTATCTGTATTTGTACAGAATCATGGTCATTTGTGATGTGAGATAATAAAACTTGTAGTTTCTGACTTTAAAACCATAGAATTTGCTTAATTGCAAACACAAGAAAATGTGTTGGACCCAGCTGTTCCATGAGTTATTTTAAAGCCACTATGTGTAGGATTTGCACATTTCTGACATTGATTCCTATTGGCCGTTTCAATAACTGCAACAACAATGGTTTTATACAGTTTGTATTCAATATCAGTTTATAACAAAGATATTAAAGAGGAATAATAGAACTTTGAAAAATACACAGAATGTTTTCCTCTTCAAAGTGAATGTACATTACAACATAATTTGATTGTTTGGACCTTTAATAATATGTGAATACAATGCTATATGTTAGTCTGATGGAATTGTTAACGCTAATAGTTATGAAATGATCACATTCAAACCTTCACTTAACTATAACCCATAAATCATTTGCATGTATCGTGTTTTTCATACACACATAATTGTCATCTTCATAATGATTTTTTTAAAAGGTAGCTCATTGCAGATTTGATTACTCTGCATTGTATAAAGTTTCACCTTCAGTACAATAAATTCCTATTTGATAATAATTCTGCACGTGTCAGCACTGCTGATTGTTTTGTAGTAAACAGTTAAAGGGAAACAGTCACAAACATGGGAAAACTAATGCTGTTTCTTTTTATAGATGTGTGCAGCTCTTTAAAGTTAGTAGTGTCAGTGGAGGACTGTATAGCCACAGGGGTCCATATTTACAGCAGAGCAGACAGGGGCCCCTGGTCGGCACTTCACAGAGCACACTTCCCAAAGATGAAATTAAAAACCTACGCGGAAAAGTGAATGTTTCTCCATTTAGGAGGGGGTATCAGATGAAGGCATCACATCCATCAGTGTGGACGTTGAGCTCACTGATGGAGAATGAAATGGGCAAGGGTGCAGGCGGGAGGCCCACTCCGAAAAGATCCAAGACAAGGCGTGTAATCAAATGTCACAGCACAACCAAGCCAGGAGTAAATTACGAAATAAAACTGTCCGAGGACTTTGTCAGAGCTCCAAAAGGCTGTGACTGCAGATGGCCTCCCTAAACTCCCCTAATCACTCATTCATCTTTTTTATAGTCTGCTACTAAATGTTTAGCTGTGGGGCTGATGATGGACAAATGCTCTTATCCATCCATCCATCTATCTATCTATCTATCTATCTATCTATCTATCTATCTATCTATCTATCTATTTTGGCAGTGTTGGGTAATGTTACTTTTGAAAATAACGCGTTTTGTTACAACATTACTGCCATTAAAAAGTAACTTGTTACGTTACCTACTGAGAAAAGTAACACAAGTGCTTTTGCATGACTGAAAATGAAAAGCCCTTTGTGATTCCTTGTGCATGTTGGTTATATATATATATATATTGTATATATATTGTGGTGAGCAGCATGGAACAGCAATGTCAACCCTTACTGACATACAACACAGGAGGACAGGATCTCAAAAACACAGTAGAAAAAATACAACTGTGGTCAAGAAATGTAGCAGTCACCTCACTCATGGTTCAAACTATAAAGCAGCACATGAAAAGATGACAATTACCAACATAAACAACCATTTTCTGAACAGACACATTACAAATACTAACAAAAAGTAGCATTTGCATTTTGGAACATAAAACAGCAACTTAACAAACTACCCAGACCAGCAGTAGGCATGAGGAGAAATGAGGTTTACTGAATTGGTTATTTATATATGGAAGCCTGTGGGTGCAATCAATGAAAAAAAACAACATTATTTCACTTATATTCTACTATGTCTTATTTTCTTGCATTTTCCATGTCACAAAATGTCAGATAAAACCAAAACAACCAGATCCATCTGCACTGCAATCACCAGGAGTATGTGGGAAAATGTTTGGGGGGTTTTAGTGAACTAAACCTTTATTATTGTTGACTGTATTTATACATATTTACCAGTTTAGGTGAACCATCAGTTTAATTAATATTTTTGGAGCAGTGAAGTTAATTTTCGACCTTGGAAATAGAAAAGTAAACTCAAAACCTTGAGTGAAGATATTTTTTGTCAAACTACATTTTTATTATTGTTTACTACTTATTTATTATTATTGGTTCTGATTATTGTTGTGCTCATATTTTATTTCCTTATTGTTGTGTATTACACTATGTTTTTCTAAATCAAACTGTGGACATTCTGGAATAAACAAACATTTAAAGTAGCATGGCGCAACATAACCTCTGTATTGTTACAGTGTGTGATTGTTAGCAGTGGTAATAGAAGCTGTGCAGTAAAGAGCAGTAGCTGTAATACTAGTGCAGTGTGTTAGTGTGTGTGTGGTTTGGTGACAGTCCATGCTTGCAGGGCTGTAGCCAAGATTTTAAAAGCACTGAGGACACAAGTACAAGTCACCCCCTCCTCACCCCACCCCCACTGATGATTTGGATTTGTTATATTTTATTTACTGATCACAATCTGTCAACTTATTCTTTGTGCAGACATTTATTTAGAAACTTTTCAAGTGTTTTATATGTGTGTGTATATATATATATATATATATATATATATATATATATATATATATATATATATATATATATATATATGTGTGTGTGTGTGTGTGTGTGTGTGTGTGTGTGTGTGTGTGTGTGTAGGCAATGTTATCTATTTAACAGTTTGATATATTTTATGAAGACAGAGACATCATGTCACAAACATGGTAGAACTAATGGCTTACTGGCTCATTCAAAGTTGTGGGAATGTATAAGTGTATTTTAGTGTGAGTGAAAATTAGTTGGATAAAGACAAAACTTGTGTCTTCTCAGCCTCTCAGCTTCATATTTTACAGTCCAGTCAGGACAGTAAGTGACAAGCTGTAGCTAGCTCTTTATATTTTGTATTAACTTAACCTCCTGGTTGGTCAGATATTAGTTTTGAACATATAATCTACATAATCCAGCTAACATATATCATATGTAGGTCTAATACTTCTCTAAAAACTGATCCGTTGTTTTATATTAGTTGCTTCATAATGAGAATAGAATGTGTTTAAGAGACTAAACAACTGATTTGTTTTTGTATTGCTTTCTGTTTCCTTTTGAAGGAGTAAAGTTGTGAAGGAAAAAATAAAAATAAGTGTGTCCTGATGGTGATATTTGTGTTTCAGTGGCTGTGGGGGGCTGTACTCCTGTACACCGGGCATGGTGCTATTTTTGAGGGGAGGGGTGGGTGATGCCCTCCTCAGTCAAACTGCCGTCTCTCTCAAATGTTACCATGCTGATATACGGCGCTCACACTCTGCTGCGCTCTCACTTTTTTGTTTTGTTTTTTTCCACTTGCTGGGACTCTTGTTAGTTTCTGACTCTATTTGTGTTTGTGTGTAATTGGGCTGAAGGCTGAAGCAGAGCGGGTTTATCCAAATTGGCACGCGCTTGCTTGATGATCTAATGCGCGATGCCAATTACACCTTGTATGGAAATGAGGATAATATCACGCGGCGAACAACATTTGCTTGTTTTTGTGACAAATTACCTAATTTTAGTAAGAACGTGTCAAGTGGGCCTGCTCTAGTTTCTAATTGGACTCCTCCTCTCCACCGTGCCCACTAATTACCACACTGCACACACACGAGAGAGAGAAAGTGAGAGAGAGAGAGAGAGAGAGAGAGAGAGAGAGAGAGAGAGAGAGTAATTGATTGCCTTCCAGTCAGTAATAACTTGTTAGTGGTGGTCAGACGCTGCTGCTTTTGGTGCATCACCGTCCACCGGATGGTTCGGCTCGTGCCTCTTTGTACGTCGACCTGGAGAAGTGGATCTGAGACGTGGCGGGATTGTAACTGGAAGTCAGAGGTGTCCCTGCAGCCTGCAGCTCAGCGGCCAACATGCGGCTGCTGAGGCACCTGTGATCCGAGCGACGGATTGTATTTACTGTCGTGTTATCTCTCTGCACTACTTTACCACAACCTGTCGGCGTGCCCTCGCTTTGAATCACCCTTGTCTAAATTACCACAGTCAGGTGTGACCCGCTGTGCCGCTATGACCTCTAAAGACGACTCAAAATGCCCGGTGGTGCTGGAGGAGCGGAGGCGCAGTCCGCTGGATCAGCTCCCGCCGCCGGCCAACTCCAACAAGCCGCTGACTCCGTTCAGCATCGAGGACATCCTCAACAAGCCGTCGGTCAGAAGGAGCTACTCCCTGTGCGGAGCTGCACACCTCATCTCTCCCGGAGAGAAGCTGCCCTCGGCGGGTCACAGTGTGTCCGGCCGGGCGCTGCTCAGTCAGACCTCTCCGCTCTGCGCGCTGGAGGAGCTGGCCAGCAAAACCTTCAAGGGCCTGGAGGTCAGCGTCCTGCAGGCTGCCGAGGGTAAAAGACTGATTTTGTTTTGACAGGTCTTTCTCTTTTTTATTGGAATTATAAGAATAATTATAAGCATAATCGTGTATTATTATAGCAATAACAATATTTTCTTTTCTGAAAATTGCAAAACCTAAAGTTAGATCCCGCGGGCTTTCGGGAGAGAAACGTGCGTGTACATGTTGGTCTATTTGTGTTTTTTTCTATTCATAGTTGTGATTCCCGAACAATTCAGCAACTTGCTTTGTGTAAAAAAAAATATGCAAAAGTCTAACAGCGGTTGTAATTTTTTATACATTATATTTATTCTTAATTTGGTGAAACACTAAAGACACGTGTAACATTATTAAATTATGATCATTCTAAAGATTGTGGGTAATTCAAACTTAGCTTTAAAACAATATGCAGTTATGTTTTCATGACTAATATCTGATTCCGGGCAGCAGCATGGAAATCCATATATTAAAATTACGTTTTTAATTATTTTAATAAATCACAGTTCATGCAAGAAAAATGGAGACATTTTATTTTTATATAATAAAAATGTCTTCTGGTAGCATTCAGGATATTGGAGAGAAATATTATGTAGTCTATGATATGCCAGTTATTCTACTTTAGCAGAATTTTAGTGGAGCGGTTTTGGAGTTTTTATCTTATTTTTGCATCTTACATGACCTGGATCATCCTTCTCTCTTAGGCCGAGACGGTCTGACGCTCTTTGGCCAGAGGAACACACCTAAGAAAAGGCGAAAGTCCCGCACGGCGTTCACCAACCACCAGATCTACGAGCTGGAGAAGCGCTTCCTGTACCAGAAGTACCTGAGCCCGGCGGACCGAGACCAGATCGCTCAGCAGCTCGGCCTGACCAACGCGCAGGTCATCACCTGGTTTCAGAACCGGCGGGCCAAACTCAAGCGGGACCTGGAGGAGATGAAAGCGGACGTGGAGTCTGCTAAGTCGGTGGGCACTGTGGCCTTCGAGAAGCTCGCCAAGCTGGCAGAGTTGGAGAAGTGCGCGGCGGGAGGTATGGGCGGGGGGCCAGTGACAGCGTCCGGCCACACTGAATCCGACCCGATTTCATCCAGGTCCCACCACGACACAACCGAGAGCCTCGACTCCAGCAGGCCGCACATGTCGCCTCCTTCGCCAGCCTCATCGCGGTACACAGACCGGCTGAGCAGCAAGTGTTGCTCAGAGGATGAGGATGAGGAGATTGATGTGGATGACTAAATGATGCCAGTGGTCACATGTATGCAGACAGAAACTCTGGCTTCATGAAACTATTTAGAGACAGGAGTCAGTGCTTTGATTTGAGAGAAGCCGCGGGCCTACTGCTCATTTCTGCTGAGGAACAAGCGCGCGCTCGGAGAACACGCGCAACAGAGAAACAACCTTCAAGGACTCAAAAGGCAAGGAAGCAATCATGCAGGTGCACACACTAACACACGAGCCGGTTGTTTATTCTGGTTACAATCACAGAAATAGTTCACCGCATGTTTTATTTGCTTTTATTTTTGGGAAAGGATTTCTGACTGCGTCATTTCTGATGAGCTGGAGCCGACTGTTTTCTGTTTTTTGATATGAATTGTTCAGAATTGATAATCACACACAGAATCACGTGTAATTGCTTGTAATAAATCTCGATTTAATATATTTATAATGCTTTGTACACCATTTAAGTGCCTTTAGAAAATCCAGAACGCATAAAACTGTATAAATTGTAATGTAAAATATAAACAATGTAAAATAAAAATACATTTTCAAATATTCAGCCTTT